>NC_050523.1:5257025-5265237 GCF_002922805.2 Oryzias melastigma
GATTGCGCTTGTATTTTGCACTAGCCATATTAAAAATAATAATACAATAAAGAATACTTTTCAAGAACTCTTTTCAAGTTACTGTATATTTCCTTTCAAATAACATTCAGTCTTAAGTTAGAATAATAAAAAACATTTTTTCCCAAACAAATTGAACAGATTTTACTGCAATTTTGTAATTTAATGTGTCCTTATTGATGGAAGTCTTGTTTTTTTATTCATCTTTTAGGATTTTGTCATAATTTTTTGATAGTCTTTTTAGAATGATGCAACCAAATCTTTAATTTCCTGATATCAATACATTTGTAAATGTTGCTGTGTAACCAGCTAAGACGTTTATGATAATACTTCTATAAATAAGTATAAATGATAAAACTTTAAAAAGGAGGAATTGAAGCAGTTAAATCTAAATTCTGAGCTTCCTTGATGCAACCAAGTGTTAAACTTCTTGACTAAAGCACAGTTGTAAAAGTAGCTAATAAATCACCTGATAACTTTGATAGAAACAAACAAAAAAACAAACTAAACACTATCCTTTCTTGTTGTTTCCCTTAAGGCATCTCTGCCAGAGAAAACCAGGCAGTGAACTGAGAGCTAAATCTATTATATTTCCACAAGAAAAAGAAACAAACTACTGTAATTTTTGGACTATAAGTCGCTCTGGAGTATAAGTCGCAACAGCCACGAATAAAGAGCTTACTGAAGAAGAAAATACTTTATATAATTGTGTAAGTCGTTTTGGAGTATAAGTTAAGTCGCAGGAAAAAATCATATTTAAGTCGCTCTGGAATCCGCCAAAAAGTTTTCTACAAACTCTTAACACCACATCAGTTCCGATCAACAATGTTCTCACTGAACGCTTTTAATTCTATTTGTCAATCATTTTAATTTTTTTGCTGTTCTAGTTGAAGTTTTCCTTTATAGTCTTTGTAAAAGATAAAAAATAGTGAAGAACTTCCTTGATGCAACCAAGTTTTAAACTTCCTGACTGAAGCACATTCGCAAACATTGATGTGTAGCCAGCTAATAACTTTACAGCATAAATAAACACAAATAATATAAACTTTAAAAAAAGGAAATTGAACCAATTAAATCAAAATTCTTACATTAAAAACTGAAATTAGCTGTTTATGCCTGAAGGAGTAACTCAATCGCTTTCAGGTTGAAGAGTTTCAACAGTTTCTGCACATAAAAATGTCTGTGGCTTGAAGTCATTTCCTCCTAATTTAAGTAACAAGAATTCATTTATTTTTTTCTTTCAAACTTTGTAGGTTCACAAAGAATTTGTGAGGAATATCGAGAACACGTCGGTAGAAAGCCTCATTCAGAAACTATCTGAGAGCAAAGGAACGGGGAAGGAGAGGCCAGGTAAGATTGTCTTAAATATACAGTATGTATTATGTACATGCATATTATTATTTATGTATAACTGTATTTATGATTCTGAAATTATACAATAAAATACACATTTACATGTGTTCATACAGTGCCTGACAGATTGAATCCATTACATATTAATTAAAATTCAAACATTATTTTCACTTTCATATTAAAAAAATCCAGTTTTTAACTTCTATTTAGTTATTTATATCTACATAGTTACACTTCTTTTTTTAAATCTGAATATTGGGATTAAAAGGATTAAAACTGCAGGACAACCATCCATGTTTTTCTGGCTCATGACCCAAGAGGAGAGGGTGGGAAAGCTGCTTTTGGAAGCCAACTCAGTAACTGTTAGTCCACGTTGGGGATTCTAGGATGTAAATACGCCTGGCGACGCTTGATCCTGCTTCTCAAGCAGGGGGAGGGTTGTGCAGGGAGGGGAGTAAAAGACGGCCATCACAGGCAATCAAAGTAATCTTGGGTAAAGGTAGGCCAGCTTGGCATTCCAGTTAGCATGTGACACTCTGGGGGTTTTGCTGCGCTCAGACTAAGCGGGCAAAACCAACTGTTTTGAGGAGGTCAGAGCTCAACAATGACTCCTGTGTAAACTTTGTAATCAGGGGAAAACTCTCCAGACTTCCCATGAATTCTTCATTTCTCTGCAGCTCCTCACTTTGGTGTTGTCAGTCGTTTAACTTTGTGTGTGGAAATCTGCCCTCAGCGGTCCCTGCTCTTGTACGACATGACGTCAGGTCACGGCCACAAAGGCCTCACCTCCGCTGTGTTTGTGTGTACACAGACGGTCACCCCCGCGTCCAAACGCTGCGCCCAGCCACCGGTGGCCCTCATTTGTTTGGACAGCAGAATTAATTGAGGTTGTAGAAAAAAAAAAAAAACGGTCTGAAAATTCCTCTCGTATCAAGCTGTTCATTAGGGGTCGCGCAGCAGCTCCGGCCCCGTCAGAAAAATAACCCGCCGCTCCGCTGATGAAACATCTGAACGGATGCCCGGTGCGGGCCCTTCAGAGACACCAGACGGAGAGAGGTTGAATAAACTTTCTATTGCGGATACAATCCCAAAGTGACACGCTGCGAGGCAGAGGGAGGGGGGGTTCAACGATATCCAGCTGAGCTGTCAACTGGCTGCTGGCCAGACACGCAAACCCCCCCTCCCTCCTAGTCCCTGTGCCATGTGAAGCATACGCAATTTAAAAAAAAAAACATTTTCCACTCATGCGTGACGGCATGTTTCCCTCACAGAACGCAGGGAGAACAGAAACATCTTCCTCTGGATAAACACAGTCATGTCTGTTTGAAAACACTTCCTAACGTCTGCCCAGATCTGAGTAACATCCGACTCTGCTGGATCAACTTTTATTCAGTCATGGTCTTCAAACGCCATTTTGTTTTTTGCAATTCTTCGTGTTTGAGCAAAAATTTCATCCCCGCCACATACTCAAAAACTTGAAAAAAATTTGTCTGAATTCCCTCCCAGATCCTATCTACTAAAAAAATATATAGTTCTTATCTAGTGCCCTGGATTTTAAAACCAATTCGGACACAGTGACTCACTACTTTTTTTTTGTTTGTTTTTTAAATGACCAATATGACAATTTCACAAAGTGAAATACAAGCATTTTACAAGAACTATTTATGAATCCACTGTGTTCTGATGATGAAAATGCTGATGATTTATTTAAAAAATACATTTAAAGGGTAACTAAAAACTGAAAAAAGCTTTAAAAGTGCTGACTGTTGCCAAATTTCTCACGATTTAAAATAAACTTGTTTAATTCCGGAAATTATAGCCTAAAACCACCTATGTGCTGCCCCTTAGAGGTTGAAACGAGGTAGTAGAGTTGAATTTTGTGATCGGTCAACTGATGTCAAGTAGGGCTGCCACAAACGATTATTTTAATAGTCGACTAATCACCGATTATTTTTTCCGATTAGTCGACTAATCGGGTCATGCACAAAGTGGATGTAAAACACACATCTTAACCATCATTCGCTTTAAGATAACTAAAAACTATATATATATTCACACTAGCATCATCATAGATGAAATGTAAGCTGAATTTGACCGCAAAAGATGCTAGTGACGATAGCTGAAGATGCTGATAGCCAACTAAAATATTAGTTAAAGGCCAAATTAGCCTAATTAAAGCCTAGGTTAGCTAAAACAGCTAGCATGCAGCTGAAATATTAGCTAAATTCCAAAACAGCCTAAAAAACTTAAACAAAAAAAGACTAAGCTAGCAAAGACAGCTAGCATGTCTGAAATAAAAAAAAGCAAAATAGCCTAAAAAACCAAAATAGTCCAATAAGCTAGCATAACACCATTATAACTTTCAACTTTACTATACTCTGACTCCATATAGTACAAAGTAACGACTAATCGACTATTAAATTAGTCGTCGACTATTTTAATAGTCGATTAGTCGTCGATTAGTCGACTAATCGTGGCAGCCCTAATGTCAAGTCCTCCGTCCATCTTTGAACCCTCCCAGAGAGCAGCGGAGCTCGCTAAACCGGCCCCGATTGGCTGACTGGCCGGCGGACAGAGAGCCGCTGCGGGATGGGGAGGCAGCCTGCCATCCTTTAGTTTTGAGTCTTGTTTTTATTTTATTGTTTGGCGGCCATTTTTTGGCAAAATGTGAAATTTGGCGATTTTTTTTACATTTTCCCACAATATTGGAAAAGAAAACATTTGTTTGTATAATTTTCACAAAATTTCTTACTCACGCCACCAGGTAAAACCCATATCCAATCGAAGTTTTGTTGACCTCAGAAAGAGGCCACCATTGTGAATTTAAAAAAAAAAGTAACCTTTGTTATCAGCCACAAATTTAAACTCTTCCCAACCTCTCGCCTCCTGACTCATTGGAGAAAAAAATATTTTAGCAATTTTTAGATTTTGAATGCCGTTAGCGTGGCTTTCTCACACAAGAGTCATTTGACTTTTGCTTGCATCAATTTTTCTGGAATACTATGTAAATTTAATTCATACTTGGGTCAAGCTGAACAAAAATGTATGAAAAACAATATGACTATTTTAGGAATGTGGCGTTGTTAACATAAAACCTTAGTTGCCAAGGAAATTTGAAAGTTTACTATTGCCAATTCCTCTAAAAACTACATTTACTTATTTGTCACCGCAAGACGACAAAAAATTAAATGGTTGATATGGAGATAAAACCAATAAAAAATCTGCCATTTTGTAAAAAGTGTTTTTTTTAATGAATTTGTTACATGGAGCTCTGATCAGGGTTGCAGGGGCAGAAGGGAAGATGAGGAGTGTGTAGCAGCCAGGCAGGGCAGGTCAAAACAGGGTGGCAAGGGCAGGGAGGGGTAACACCTGGGGGCCATACAACTCCGTTGCGGCTTTATTTTTTGCAGTTGTGTTGCGTAAGTCCTCTCACATGCTGATTGCAGAAGACAAATTCTCCCCCGTGATTTGTATAGTTTTTACTCTTAGTCTCCCACCTCTGGACTTTTAGACAATACTAGACCAGTAGAGCAATAAAAAAAGAAAGCAAGAGCTAAAAAAAATATATTTTTTACCAGCTTCTGTCCATCACCTGGGAATCTTTTGAATGCCGGTTTCAGAGGCGCCGTTTTGTCAGCCGTTCGTGCCGCTTTGGCCTGATGCTACACAGTAGAGTAGACGGCTCATTGATGTACTTTATCCACTTCACTTGCCGTGATGTATGCTTCTCGTGACTCACTCACTCAGCACGCCAAACAATGCATCAATTCTGCTCGCGACTGGCATCCTCTGGGGAAACATCGGACTGCCGCTGCATACATTCTGAGTTCAGATATCATTGGCTTTGTTGTTTTTAGGTCAAGCCGCGCTATCAGGAATGTTGCCAGAGGGTCCTGTCTCTTCTTCCTTGTTCCCTCCGCTCGTTTTACTCTTCAGCTTGTTTTTTTGGTGAAATTAGCTCTTAATCAACCTCAGGTTGTAGGATTTGCCTGATGGACGTGAGTCCAGATTGGACTTCTCGCCTCCGGTTTTCTTCCAGCCTTTTGCTTGATAATGCATGAGTAAATGTTCCTGAAGTGCAGCACCCCGAGTGTGTATGAGCATAAACGGTGAGCAATAAAGACCCAGGTCGTTGAAAATTGTGTTTTTAGTGTTTTTAACATTTTTTCTGATGATGGAAGATATATCTTAGGAAAATGAGTCTTAAAATATTTTTTCTTAGCATTTCTTTATTCAAATAGTTGTGAATCAGTCGCAGGTGAAAAAATTGTGTTTAAAAAAAAAAAGCTTATTTGTGATGTAGAAAATAAAATAGGTGGAGCACAAGCTCCTCCCTCGACATTTTTGGTGCACCTGTAATGTTAGGCTGTTTGGTGCTGCAATGAAGTCATGTAAATAAAGAGCT
Organism: Oryzias melastigma; assembly: GCF_002922805.2. Taxonomy (NCBI): domain Eukaryota; kingdom Metazoa; phylum Chordata; class Actinopteri; order Beloniformes; family Adrianichthyidae; genus Oryzias; species Oryzias melastigma. The sequence continues at coordinate 5,262,802 of NC_050523.1, forward strand.
GGGTCGTGGGTGATGGGAAGGGTGGTGGGGTTTCTCCATCCACAACTCGGAGGACAATTCCTAAGGAGAGAAAATAGTATCACCCCAATTTTTGCGTGTGTAATGAGTGATTTGTGCCTAACTTTGGATTTGTGCATGCGTAATTCTTGATTTGTGTGTAAATTTGGGTTTGTGCACGTAACTTTGGATTTGCGCTTGCGTAACTCTTGATTTGTAACTTGTACAATAAGTAGGAAAATGTCAAGTTTTCACCAGATATTATTCACAATCTAAGTTCAAAACTGCTGTAAAGAAAACTCTGATGACCCACCATTCGAGCTGAATTTAAACGCATCATTCACGGACGAATCTTGGAGACTTACTCTTGAAGATTTGTGCGTGAATCAGTTTTTGTGTGTGTGTAACAAGCAATTTGTGCGTTACTTTTATAGATTTGTGCATGTAGTTAGTTTCAAGATGTTTTAATTTGTGTAAATTGTATTTTGTATTTTTTTTTAATTTCATGATTTTTGTACTTATGCACAACATATGTTGTATGAGTAAAAAATCAAGAATTACAAATACATAAATCTGATTCTATTTTCTCTCCATACATTTTCTAATGATTTACTGCTGCTCTGCAGAAAATATGTCATGAAAATGACATTTTTTTTTTTTATATTTTGACTAAAAACAGCATAATAATATTTAAAAGGCCTCTGGGAAGACTTTGAAAATAGAGCAAAAGATGATGGGAGGGGTTTTTAAAGTTCAGCGTTGCCATCTTGTGATTAGGAAACAACTTAAATAAACATTTTTTTTAATATATAGTGTTTTCAGAGCTGATGATTTGTTGTGTTTGTTGACTCTCTTGCTGCTCTGTAAAGGTTAAATCTCCAGATGGGATGGGGTGTTGCTGTGAGACACACTTCTCAGTGTTATGTAGTGCTTTGTGGAAACAGGAGTCACCAGTCGTACTCTGAGTGTTATTGACCCTTCCTGCCCTCTGGGACCAGCCCAGCCCTGCAGACATGCACATTCTGCTGCACACCACTTCTTCCCGGTCCCTGTTCATGTGTGTGTTTGGATCTGGATGGTTGGGCTGCACTTTCAGACCACTGACTGGGATATTGATCTTTTGTGTGCCACATGTTCCTCAATGATTTATTTTTTTTATCGTTTTCTCAGGGCCCATCGAGTTTGAAGAGTGCAATGCAGCCGTCGCAACAGAAGGTGAGACTCCCCATTAGTATAATTTTCATTCAAAATTTGACATTAGGGCATGGATTTTTCAGAAATCCTGTCTCACCTGCTGCTGATTACCTGGATCAGGTGTGTTTAACCAATAAGGAACTTCAATGGCATGTAGGATACCGGCCCTTGAGGCCTGGATTCTGACACCATCGCATTAGTTTGAAAAATCTAATTAGCTTTGAAATTTTTGGTTTGAAATAAACACTAATTGAACTATTACACATAATTTTGATTCCCTAAGGAATAATTCCTTGAAATAATATATATTGTGTAGATTTGCCTCTTTTTTTCACTTCTTATTTGTGATCAAATGATGACTAAATTGACTTAATTTTGGAAGTATGAGTCCAGTTCTCATATACAGTCAATACTTCCCATTTTCAGGGAACCAATCAGTGATATCATTTCCTTCTTAATTGGAGCTCCAACTGGCTTTATCAACTCAGCAATACCAACCAAACATAATTTTTCGCAGTATTTAAATTTTATGCTAATTGGGAAAAGGTACGGTTACACTGACCACTTAGAAAAGAGAAAATTCATACTGAAATATAAAAAAAAAAAAACAGTTTGGGAATATTAATCCATCCATTTTTTTCACCCACTGTATCCCTTCCAGGGTCATGGGGCTACCAGAGCCTAACCTGCCTGTTTGTTCCTGATTTTTTTTTTAAATTCATAGTTGATATGATTTTATTTTTATGTAGAAAGGAAAAATATTTCTTTTAAACAGATTTTGTTTTTGTAGGTGCCAAACCAAGAAAAAGAATTCCATTTGGAATCCCAGGCCGAAGGAAAGACAAAGACACGGATTCCACGTAAGTCAGGACTTTTGTTGACTTCAGAAATATGCTATAAATGAGAATTTCTTAAATTGTATATAGATATTGCGCTAGAAGCGCTTTACAGTCACAAGCTGTTTCCATTACACCTGTGCAAAACTTTGTCAAAATTCTAGAAATGTTTTAGAAAAGAACTTCATTTTGCACTAACACTTATTTCAATAAATCATAATTATGTGAATCACACCCAAAGTCAATAAAAAACATGCAGACGGATGTGAACAAAACTTTGATTGACAGCAGATACTTTCAAAGTTCTGCCATGGCACTAGCACTCATCATCTATCATTGGAGACGTCGGCGTCTTATTCAGTATATGGAACAGCGAACGATGTGGGAGCATCTGTGTATGAAAGTATTT
>NC_050523.1:5266730-5289451 GCF_002922805.2 Oryzias melastigma
CATTTCCTTCTTAATTGGAGCTCCAACTGGCTTTATCAACTCAGCAATACCAACCAAACATAATTTTTCGCAGTATTTAAATTTTATGGTAATTGGGAAAAGGTACGGTTACACTGACCACTTAGAAAAGAGAAAATTCATACTGAAATATTAAAATAAACAGTTTGAGAATATTAATCCATCCATTTTTTACCCACTGTATCCCTTCCAGGGTCATGGGGCTACCAGAGCCTAACCTGCCTGTTTGTTACCGATTTTTTTTTAAAATTCATAGTTGATATGATTTTATTTTTATGTAGAAAGGAAAAATATTTCTTTTAAACAGATTTTGTTTTTATAGGTGCCAAACCAAGAAAAAGAATTCCATTTGGAATCCCAGGCCGAAGGAAAGACAAAGACACGGATTCCACGTAAGTCAGGACTTTTGTTGACTTCAGAAATATGCTATTAATGAGAATTTGTTAAATTGTATAGATATTGCGCTAGAAGCGCTTTACAGTCACAAGCTGTTTCCATTACACCTGTGCAAAACTTTGTCAAAATTCTAGAAAAAAGAACTTAATTTTGCACTAACACTTACACTTACACTTATTAGACTTATTTCAATAAATCATAATTATGTGAATCACACCCAAAGTCAATAAAAAACATGCAGACGGATGTGAACAAAACTTTGATTGACAGCAGATACTTTCAAAGTTCTGCCATGGCACTAGCACTCATCATCTATCATTGGAGACGTCGGCGTCTTATTCAGTATATGGAACAGCGAACGATGTGGGAGCATCTGTGTATGAAAGTATTTTGGAAAATCATGGTTGGTGATTTTACAGAGAAGCTGTGGATCCAACAATTCTGCATGACACGCTCAACTTTTGATGAGCTGTGTGATGCTGTCGGTTGTTGGTCACGTGACTCATTTAATTAAAAAAAACTGTTTCCATTGCAGTTTTGCAAAATATGTCAATTTCAAAACGCCTCAAAAACCTGCTCCTCCAGGTGCAAAAACGTTTTTTTAATAAGTGCAAGTTTTTTGTTTTTTTTTTATTATTGCGTTTGCACTTGGTGAATTTGTAATTGCAAATAAAATTTCTGCAATTTCCTAGTCAATAGAAATGCAGCTACAGTCCCATGCTCACACATTCACACACTCATGGTGGCTGGTCTGTCTTTCAGGGAGTCCACAGAAGTTGAAGCTAATGTGAGTATGATGCTCAACACAACAAATCTCTATTAACCTAATCCTACATGATTGTCTTCAAGTTAAGGTTTAACTTTGATTTCCAACTGCAGGAAGTGTCGAATCATTTTTTTCTGCATTGTCTGTCTTGACTCCTGTTCTTTTTTTGCCTCTGTCTCATTTTTTTTTTCCATGTGTCTCTGTTGGTGTAGAACACTGCTAATGGTGCTCCCCCTGGATATTACGGGTCTATAGACATCCAGAACGCTGTAAGCGAGCTTATGACCCTGCACCTGCTGACACACGCACAAGCACACCATCAGCATTCACACACGGCCAGCTGTTGTAGTTATAAAGGTCACTCTGATACAAATAATTCAGTAAAGTTAAAAAATTATTTTAGGGTCAAATTTGTTTTCCTTTATTTATTTGGATGTTTTGATAGAAATGGGTTTTATTGTTTTATTTGATTTTAAAGTTACTTAATACATCTTAAAATTGATTGAATATAAATGTATTTTATTTTCAAAGAAAAATAAATAATGTTCCATTAATCTTGCGAATTGTAGAAATGCATCTATAAATTAATTATTTTAGGGCAAATTTCACAAAAAGGGGCTAAAAGTATCCAGAATTCAAAGTTTTCTAAGCGGTCGAGTACTTTAAGTCCCACTTTAACCATCTTTTGATCTATTCTAAATGCGTTCCCGGTAGTTTTAGTTATGATTATCCAGTTTTAAGCCAAAATTTAAAAACAAAACCGTCTTTTTCCAGGACATAGATTCTGCAGAGCGGCAGGAGTTCTTAGAAATTTCGCCTCTGAGTTGTGGGCGGATCGTTGCTGAGAGTTCTCTCTTTACTCAGATCAGGGAGCTTGTAGCCCACCCAGCATATTTTCAACTTCACAAATAAGTTTTTTTTTTAAGCTTAATTTCTTTATATATTTTCTTAATCATCAAAATAATCCAAAGAACATGTTAAAAACAGCTAAATCATATATTTTTACCTGGTTTGTAAATATATTTGTTTATTAAAATGTCTTAACAATGAATAAATAAGCTTAATTAATTGTATGTATAAAGAAAAGTTAATACTGTTACATTATTTTTATAAAATTGTAGAAATACATCTACACATCAGACATCCAGAATTCAAAATTTTGCAGTAGTCGAGGACTTTTAGATTAAAATTACAACATTTTTTAAAATTGAACACATTTTTATTGACAATGGGAATGATTTGTAAATGTTCTTTGATGTTTATCAGTTTGAAAAGAACATTGTTCCTCTTGTGTCATTGCAGAACGTTCCTCAGGTTGATGCGGAGGGTTTCTGTATCAGACCAGAAGTCAACGAAAATGATATCCTTCCCATTCTTGTGTCGCTCCTTCCTGTCGTCCATCCAGCAGCTCCACAGTCATCATTACCTGTCTCTTTTCTCTCACTTTTTCTTTAACTGCCTTCCCTCGAACATGCCAAAGATAATTCCTTTTACTCCTCAAGCGACTCCGACGACGAGGACGAGCCCAGGAAGTTCCACGTTCAGATTAAACCCGTCCAGCCCAACAACGGCACGCACCACAACCGGGCGAACATCGACGAGCTGAAAGCTTCCATCGGAAACATCATCCTGTCTCCTTCGACCTCGGTACGCCAACACAAGCTGACATCAACCCCTTTTAACACTAGGGGGCAACAGGAGAACATGAAATATCTGTCAGAGACCATAGAGGCCTTCCATTATTTTACATCTTTAGTTTTTTTTTTTTTTCCTATTTCTTGCAGTCAAACTTTACGATTTTTTTAATTTGTATATTCTTTAAAAAAAATATTCAAATCAATGCACATAGAGTCCCTTTAGGTATTTTTGGGAATGTTTTCCAACATTGGTCAGCAGGATAAACATGCTCACTCACACCCGTGACCTCGCTCACGCAGGGCTTTGTCCTCCCACCATCACTCCGTCTCCGAATCACTCTCCGCCGCTCTGTGAAAATAGCTACTGTCATTAAAATTTAAAGCCACTGTTGCTTGTGTGCAAACACACCGCTGTGTTTTTATTTTTTTTACAGCGATTTGCTACCCGGGGAGCACGCTCAGTGTCACTCCCAGCCGCTCACCACGCCAATGTCACGCCATCCCTTCAAGCCTTCCTGTTTGTTTTCATGTTTGCCTTTCCTTTTAGGTTTCTTTTAAATCTTTTACAGGATAATTAGCACCTTAAACCGTTTTTTCTATTGGAAAAAAATCATCTTCACGAGTTGCAAACTCACAGGATTTACTTTCTAATCATTTTAGCTAAATTTACATTTCTTTTTTTATCATTTTTGTGTCTTTGTTGTGCAAAAACACAACTGAGGAAGTGATCTGGATTCAAGTTTAAAGCGAATCATCTGGAGTAAATCATTGACTCATGTTCTTTTTTTATTTTTTATTTTTTTACTCCTCCCTGCTCATTTTTCTGTCCTTTTCATTTCTCCTCCTGTTCAGTTCTGCTGTGTTCTCTTTATTGAAACAGAGTTTTTTTGTGTGTGTGAGTGTGTGTGGTCAGAAAGAGCTGTAATTGAACCCATTTGCCGCTTAGCGCCTGTGGGACTGAAACCCCGGCCCGGTCGCTCTGCGGCGGTTAAATGTTTTGCTATGTTCCTTTAACCCATTTTGTTTCTTTTTCTTCTCCCCTGACAACCTCCCTAACCTTTCTCCTTGTAAGAAATGTGTGAGTGGGGGGGGGGGTGCTCTCACTTTCTCTGGGTTTGGTCATCCTCCGGATTGTATCTCGTGTTTCTCAGCTGGCTGTGTCAGATTTATGTCGGGGTAAAATAAAAGGAAAGAAAAAGGGGCTCAGTGAGTGAGTTGGTGAAGTGTTGAGGGCACGTTCTCTGCTGCCCCTCGCTGACTCGTCTCTGGCCTTAGATACACTGCTGCAAAACCCTCCACCCTAAATTGAACGTCTGGTATGTGCGACGTCGGAGCACTCCTGTGATTTACAGTCCGTAACTGTGAGCTGGAAACTTCTCGCTGCTGCTGGGAATAGTTCAAATAGTTCCAAGCATATTTTATGTACATCCTAACTTAAGGTGTATATCTTAATTTAAAAAATACATGTTTTTATTGAGTAAAATATTCCAAAAAGTTTGGAAAATAGAGATATGGACATTTTCTCAGAGAGGATCGGTTCTTCTAAAGCAGGGGTCTACAACCTTTAACAGTAAAAGAGTCATTTGGGCTTGTTTTCTACTGATCAACACCTAGTAGGAGCCGCAAAGTCATATTTTGATACTACTTTTCATTCGTTACAATTGTTACATCACCAATGGACACACATACCCCAAGTCTAGGGGAAAATGGAAAAAAGGGGACAATAATTGGACACCAAATAAGAATAAAAAGAACACAGTTTATTAAATTATAAAGAACAAAATATAATATTTAGTGTCCTGGTTAAAACAAAGAGAGAACCTTGGCCCAAACAAAAAATAAGTCAGGAAGACTGCTGACCCAACCATGTTGCCATGGAGTCAGTAGCTCCCTGTTAAGGGCTGTCTAACTAAATCTACCTAAAGAAAACAAATAAACAAAGCCCGCAAATCAAGACTACCAGTGTCCAACCTCAAACTAAAATAACAAAACCCAGCAGTGTAAGACTGCTGAGGACAAAGAGGGGAGAGTTTTTGCCTCTGACTTAAATACCTGGCAGGTGCTAATTAAGATCATTTGCCCCACCTGCCAGGTGAGCAGCATGTCATGTTGAAAGGGGGCAGCACAGCAGCAGCAGGACATAACAACAATGTCTTTTTGTAATAATAAATACTTGTTTTGTGGCACGAATAGTAGCAGAAATATAAAAAGAAACTAGCATTTTCTCAAAATTTTAAATTATTTTTTAGATTTGACAGAAGTCTATGATTTCCTTTCAAAATAAAAGGCGCCTTTTGCCTAACAGAATCATCCCAGTGCAGCTCTGGACAGCATAAAATAATATGGGTTTTAAACTAATAAAGGATCAGACCAAAATTTTGCTTAGTATTTAAAATCTGTTTATTCTGGAGGACACACAGAGCAAACAAGACCTCTTCAAGCCAGCAGGGATGTAAAAACCTCTACATAGTTTATCTTTGAGGTGTACTTCAGTCATTTATTTTTATAAACTTTAATAATCTAAATAAAACTAATGCTATTATTGTATTTTTCTCTAACCATAGAGCCACTATGGAGAGGTTGCGGACCCCTGTTCTAAAGTGTTGATCACATCTCTCTTATCATACCATGTTTTTTCATGTAAATACATTTCTGGCAAATACCAGTTTGGAAGCTGCGGTGGGCCTTCCTGATTAATGAACGTCTGTTTTGTTTTTGCGTTTTCAGGGGCAGATGAGGAGGAACCAGTCCAGTAAGTGTTTTTTTTTTTTTTTTTGCAATCTCACTGTGTGTGTGTTTTTTAGGCCACATTTTTGTTGGCCCACATTGGTTGACCTTAAGAGGCAAACTCCACAAACCCCCTCGCCAAAACCAACATATCTAAAAAAAAGTAAACGGCTGTAGTTTTGGTCCAAATGTGACGATGGAGGGATGTTTCCCCCCGGTGGCACTAATAAGACCGATCACTGAATCAGCTGTTTGTGTTTGGATGTGTCAGACGAGCTTTTTTTGCTTTTGCAAACTGGCAGAGTTTAGAATACTCCTGTTGATTTTTCGTCACGCCTCATGTGGCCTGAAAGTATTTTCTCAGACGTGCGCCACAGCAGCGTGAACATGTGCAGAATGTGCGGTGTCGAGGAAAACAAGCAAACGGGTCACGCTTCAACTTCAGTTGTGACAAATTGAAAAGAAAGCGTTTCCTTGACTAACATTTGAGAGGTCTGTCTGATAAAACACCTGAAAAATGATTTAAAGATTTCAAAGTTTCTGTATGAACATGAGCAGTCTAAACTAAAAATGTACGGCAAGCCAGATGGAAAAAAAATAGTTAAAAACCCAACCTGATGAAAATTGTTGTTTTGGTGTTTTAATATGTTTTTGTGGCATTTTTCTTAGGATGGAGGACAAATTTAAAGAAAATTAGGCTTAAAGCTGAATTTCTGAGTATTTCTTTATTGAAATTGTTGTGTATCAGGAGCAGATATAAAAATTCATTTGGAAAAAGAGCGTATTTGTGATGTAGAAAGTACACTGGGTGGGGCACAAGCTCTTAGCTCTTCTCCAGAGCTTCAATATTTTTGGATTTTTCCAACAACGACCCCGCCCACAACTCGGAGACAAATTTCTAATGAACTCCTGCCGCTCTGCAGATACTATGTCATAGAAAACGACAGTTTAATTTGTTTTAACAAAAAACCGCAGCATCATAATTAAAAGATCACTGGGAACGCTTTTAAAGTGAATCAAAAGATGATCAGAATGGTACTTGAGTGTAAAGCTACGTCCACACTGGGAATTTAATGCTCATTCTTGAACGCACATTTAGCTCAAAGTGTTCACAAATTGACTGTATAGGAGAACTGGACAGAGCGAGTGAAAATGACTTACTTGAAGCCAATTCAGTCATCATTTTTCTGAGATACAGACGTTGCCATGGTGGCCCCTTGACATCTGTTGATGCAAATGTGCAACAAACCACTAATTTAGCATCAGCATGAAAGCAAAGATTTTTTTGTTTTTCGTAGTTTAATAAAAAATCAAGGGATTTTAATAAACAAACAAAGTAAAGTTTTTAGTTTAAATCTTTGCTCCAGCTATGACTGATCCAGTCTGCTCTCATCTCTGTGGGCTTTCATTCTCTGCATTTAGGCCCGAGTCAATAATATGTATTGATTTAAAAATTAAAAAAAAAGAATTGATAGATGCATACTCTACATACACTCAGGATTGACAGGAGTATCTGCATTAAAGCCTAAGCCCCAGGGCTCTGGTGAGTATGTTTTCACTACAGTAGTTGACCTACAACCCTGCCCTCCCTTTAACCCCAGAAGTCTGCCCCGGTCCTCGTCCCTGTCCTCTCACAGGGAGCCTTTTCTGCAGCCAGCTGACTCCAGCTAACACCACTGACTCTGAGAGGTTTACTCATGAACCGCTAAAAGTTTGGGTGCTTTTAGATCCGAGTTTCTGGTCAAGAAATCTCATTCACATCAGAATAACATTTCAGTCAGGGGCACACAGGAGAATCCCTCAATCCTCTGTTTGGAAGCTCTTCCACTGAATTAAAAACTATATTAACCTGTATGCAGAATACGGAGGAATAAATTTTAACATCCTGGTAAAAATCTAACCTTTATCTTCTACAAAAACACAGAAACTTTTAACTGGTGCTGGATTCCTCTGTAACTCAGCGGGAAAGGGTGTTTACTTTATCCAGGTGGCCTTTTGCTTTTTGGTGGGACCCATTTCAAATACAGCTTCTCTTAATACATGTGGAAGTTTTAACTTTTTTTCCCCGACTTCAAACATGTTTTTCTTTTTTTCTGCAGGTGATGAACTCGCCAAGTCCAGAGGGCCAACATCCTACGAGTGAGTCCGTCTTCCACCGCTTTGCTTCTCTGAAATGTAAAACTTTTTCTAAACTTCATATCTTAAAAATGCCCACACCTCCTTTTGCAGACTAACTAATAACGACCTCCTGTCTCTGGACCCGCTGAGCCCGCCTCAGCTCGGCGGAGCCTCCTACGCGTCAGCAGGTAACCTCTAAAGCCTGAAAACATTGTCTCTTAAACTCTGGGTTTAATTTTCTACCACAGATTCGTATTTATTGTTGTTCTTTTGTGTGAAATTGTTTAGAACGTGTGTCAAAGTCGAGGCCCTGGACCAGATATATGTTATCTTGCTAACATATTGAAGCAACTAACTTGTATAATTTTGACAGAATATATTATTATAGAGTGTCAAATATTGAAAGTTATAAAAGGTTTAAGTTATTTTATTCTGGAAAAATATTTCTGTTTATTTTTACTCATTTATGTTTAAAAAGTTACTTCTTTTAATGTGTTCAATAAATGTTTATCCTGTTCGGCCCGTGACCTCAGGTGTGTTTTGGCCCCTGAGTGATTGACACCTCTGGTTTAGAAAAAAACATTTTTTTTTGTTAAGTTTTGACTGATTTTATTCTATTTGGCAAAAATATTAAAATTCTTCTTACATTTAAGCCTTTTTTTCTTTTAAACTTATAATTTAAAAACTATTAGCTGTTTTTTTTATAGTTTTAGCAAAATTAATAAAATGAATGGTGGACAGTTAGGATTATTTTTACTTGTAAAATGTTGGTGGGACATGAAATAACCCACATTTGTACTTAAAATGTTAAAGTTTTTTTTCTTATTTAACTAAAATATTACTTTTTGTGTGATTAAACTGATTTATTATTTTAGAAATACTGTTAGAAGTGTATTCTTTGTTTTTTCATGTTGTGAAAATCTCATTATTAAGAGAGAATTCAAATAATTTCTTTTTTTTTCCATGTTTTTTATTTTTTTTAAAACTTATTTTAAAAGGTCAGGACTCAACAACTTGTTTTGATGTTAACTAAGACATCACATGACCTTTTTTTGCATGTAAGCTAAAAAGCATTTATAGAGTTCTATAGAGGATCTTTGAAGAAAAACTTAGTAAATGTAAACATTATCTCAAATAAATCTAATTATAATAATAAATGTCAAGCAATAATAAACAAATGTCAATCGCTGTAGTAAAAATATATATTTATCCCTATAAAGTCAATTTCTATTTCCTTAAAAATCTCTGTTCCCTCAGTTTTTTTTTTTTTTTTGAAGACCTCTTTCATCGTTTGACCATTTCAAAGTTTGTTTTTTAATATCCATACACGGGATTTGTTTAGGTTTTTTGTGTTTGTTACCAGCGTTTAACAGAGTGACATTAGCACTGACCCATTACCCAGGTTAAGCATAATCCACAGTTAATTGGCACCTAGCTGGGGTCAGCGGGTCGGCCCTAAAGCCCACTGGCACGTATGTTGTCAAACAGAGTCTCGTTACTGTCAAAGGTCTCGGCTTTAAAGTCAAAAGAGCATCAACAGGTGCCCCCGTCAGGATCGGGGATGAAGGTTTGCTTCGGGTGGGCGGGTTCGCTCTCTGGATGAGGGGGAGGAGTTTGCAGCTTTAACTCCAACAGGGAAAATGTCCAAATGTGGTCATGTTTTTTTCATTTTGCCTTTTCTGATTTTATTTGAAGATTTGTTTGTATATCATGTATTTTTTTTTCCCTTTGTAACACTCTGTTTTTGAGTTTACATCTTAATGTGTTCTTTGATTTACTTTATTTTTGTCAGACCTTGCCTCTATCTCCCTTTCAATCTCTTCATCTTTTCTGACGAATGACTCTGACGTCTTCCTGCCAGAGGCCGCAGGTAAACTGTGTGTACATCCAGCTGCAATCCTGCAGGATCTGTTTTAGCATCTTAGCACAATAGAATTTTATTTTTATGCAAAATGGCATGCGATGTAGCATTTGTGCAGCTATAAATAAAGTTTTATCTTCAAGATAAGCGATTTTAGGAGCATTTTGTTTGTAATTATCTGCAAATGTATAGCAGAATTAAAATCTTAACTGTGAAATATTGAGTTAGTTGCTTTATTCTAAAAATAAACCTCCTTTTTTTATGCGGTAAACTTGTTTTCGAAAAAGAAAAAATGTTTTATGACATAAATTAATAAGGAAAGCATGTTTTGATGAAATGACCATAATTATTTAAGAACTCAAAGGCCTTATCATGTTTCTTTTGAAGGACTTTACACTTTTACACTAAACAAATTTACCTTTACTTGTTTCATAAGGAACACAGATTTTAACTGTAGCATTTTAACATTTCTATAAACCATCATTGGGTTTTTTCTCGTTTTCATGCCACATTCCTGCTATTTGCAACTTCTAACTGTGACCATTTTGACTAAACAAAAAGTTTGGACCTGTTTTGATTTACATTGATTGCGTAAGCACTTCTTTACTATAAAGCAGGTGTCTCAATATGGCGGCCCCTTGCAGAACCCACCTTACTATGAAAGTTTAATGTCTCCTAAGCAATATCTTCTGCATGTCCACACTTCTTTGATGGTAGTTTTGTATTTGCTTTGTGATGTTTCAGCTTTTTGCTTAAAACTTTGCGTTTGCTATTGTCGTTGGATCTGGTTGTCAGAAAAGTCCTTAGCAACGGTTGCTAGCGTCGCTAGCTCCTGACGTTTCAGGACACGCAGAAGATATTGCTTAGTAATACATAGACATGAACAAATGTTCAATAAAGTTGTTCGGTAGACATAGACAATGGACCCAAAAACATATTTTTGGCACAAATGGAACTCCTTATGGCCCAGCCTCAGCCAGACTCTGTCTTTAGGGTTCCCAAAGGTAAACTGAGTTTGAGAACTCTGCTATAAAGTGTTGCAAATCAACACAAAGCTGCTTTTCTCATTTTTCACATTTACTGCATAAGCGGTTGAGCAGTTATGGCTGTCAAAAGAGTGTAAACGCTGGAGCTGAAGTTCTAGTGTTAAACAGTACTGCAGGAGTTCACCTGTCTGTCTGAAAAACTGATGATTTCTGCTCCTTCCTGCTTTAACCCTTTCACCTTCACCGCCTCTGTCAACCACGCTGCCTCTTTCAGTTGACTCGGCGCCGCAGCAGGAGCGCCCTCCCCATCAGGCAGAGTGTCTGCTCTCCAAAGAAGTCTCCTCTTTCTCTTCATCCTCCTCCTCACCCTGGCAGTCACCAGAGGCGCCGTTTCAAGCTCTCAAACCCGCCCCAGCGCGAGCTCAGAGTGCCCCCACCACCCGTCCCACTGAGCCAATAGACCCCGTGAAAAGCCCCGGCGCCGCCAGCCCTCCGAAGAGCGCCGACACCGTCACGGCTTCGTCCTGGTCCCAGAGCCAGTGGACGGCGTTCAGCGACAACTTTGCTCCGGCGCGTCACCTGAGCTCATCTGTGAAGGAGCTCCAGCCGCTGCGTTCAGGCTCCAGCAGGACCAGCAGCCTTCTGTGTGATGATGCAGCGTCGTGCCGAGAGGCCGGCCCCCTCTGTGTCACTGATGTCTCCTCTGATAGGCCGATGGCTGCAGGCCCGTCAGGGAAACTGATGAACGGTACACAGCATGGACTGAGACTGACGTGGCTTTTTTAGCGTTTTTGTTTAACTTTTTATTGGTTTTTGTTCTTCTGTTTTTATTTATAACACAATTATGTCAATTTCTTTTTGCTTTTTTGGAACACGTTTCATCTCTGTGTTGATCCTGATTTTTGTATGTTTTGTGCTGATTATTGCATGTTTTGCTTTGTTTTTTTTTTTTTTTTTATCTTTGCATCTATAAAAAGTCAAAGTCACTCGTTTTGACCTACTATTCATCATATTTTTCTCTTTCTTGATTTGAAACTTCCATTTTTTCATGTCTAGTGCCAGTACCAAACCGACCCATAACACCCCTGGCAACCGGAGCCCTCATGCCCCCACCCCGACCCTCATCCAGGCCCAAACTTCCCACCGCAAAACTCACAGGAATCAATGAAATCGTGAGTATACAAAACCTTGATGTGTTTTATTATATTAGTCATTAAAAGTTCAGTTCTTGTTTAGATTAGATACAAATTGATCATACATAAGTTTCAGTGAAAATATGTTAAAAGTTTAAGGTATAAAAACAATTGCATGAACTTCCTCTGTGCTGACTAAATGTTTCAACAATCAATCACAAACCATAATGGTTCCACTGCCATGCTTTACCTTTGAATAGAACTTTTTAGACCCATTTAAGCACTTTCTATTCAAAAATATAATTGATTTTAAAACTCTTGTTTTTTTTTTAAATATATCTTTTTCAAATTTAATATTTTACTTAAAATATTTTTTAATAAAGCTTTTATAAAGCTATTTTTTTGGCCTCACAAGTTCAATCCGATATTCATGTATAATTTTGTGTCTATAAAATAACAATAAAACCAAACTGTGCTGCATGGTTAACCCCAATGCCAGACATGATGATGAAACTTTTCAAAGATGGTTGATTAAAAACATTTTCTTAAATTGGTTTTGATGGTTTCAAAAGTAGAGTTTAGCTAATTTGTTGTTAATTGTTTGAACTAAAAACGATAGTTCTCTTGTTACGCCTCTTTTTGTCTAGGGAAATCTGTTGCATAGAGTGAAAGATCCCAGACATGAGATTGACAGATCCCGGACGAGCCCCCAATTTATTTAATACAATGTTTTGCCTCTAGGGGATCTGAGACATAGCATAAAAGCTACAGGCGTAACATTCTTCAATTTAAGTGCAAATTGTCATATTTGTAAGATTTTTCTCCAAATTGTGACTATAGGAACATGAAAGCTAAAAATAAGGCTTTTGGAGCTCAAAATACAAATGGAAAACCTTTAATCTTTTCTGTAGTGGGGATTTATGTTTTTTATTCTGAAATGTTAAAGCAAATATGCAAAATTCCTTTGTCAGAAGCTGAAAATATTTAGTCTTTTGGCCAAATATTTGCATTAAATGGGCTTTTTTTCCCTTCATTTTGTGACTAACAAGCACTTTGACTGTTTTCTGTCAGGGACGCCCTTTCAGCCCGCCGAAAACATCCAGCGCCAGCCCTCCCCCGACAGCGCCGCTCGCCCGAGCAGAGAGTTCGTCCTCTCTATCCTCGAACGCATCGCTCAGTGCCGCAAACACCCCCACTGTTGGTACGATCCTTTTCCGTTCACTCCTCGTCGGTGAACCTCCTCCTCACCTCCTCAGCAGACATATTTTTCTTTCTGCACCACATTGTGCCTCCCCTTTCCTCCATCTCCTCCCCCTCACAGGAGCTGTGCACACCTTTCCTTCCCCCTTTTCCTCCTTTGAGACAGACCTGCTCTCCCTGTCTCCTCTCTTTCCACTAAGCCAAAGTGAGTCTTCCCCTCCAAGCTCATCTTCTTCCATTGAAATGTTTAGTCATAATTCACTGAAGGAAAGAAAAACGCGATCACCACCATCTTTCCTCTCACTCTCTCTGGGTTTTTTTTTGTATCCTCTCTCTTCTCCGTCTTTATTATGGTCAGCAGAAGATGATCTGTTTGTAGCCAAGCTGCCGACCTTTGAGAAGCGGTGCGAGACGCCGGCAGGTAAAGTCCAGCTCTACGCTGGGGGAACCCCGCCCTGTTTTAGCTGAGTGACTAACCCCCCCGGTCTGGCTTGGCGAACAGACGGCCGGATGAACGTTTTTGCAGCTGATCTGCTTTATGAGTAACAAGTTTGTTTCCCAGCAGGAAACTCCCAGTAATGATGCCTGAATGTCTAACGCTGCTCTGTTTAATCAAGGATCATTTTTTTAAATTCCCACTCCAATCATTTATTAATCTGTTGTTAAATCATTCCAGTGGTCTTTTAATTATGATTATGCCGTTTTTAGCCAAAATAAAAAAAAATCTCTGTCGTTTTCTTGGACATAGTTTCTGCAGATCGACAGGAGTTTATTAGAAATTAACTTTTAAATTGTGGTTGACTTAGTGCAGAGTGAGCCTGCCTTTATTTCCCATCATCCCTTTGCTTACACTCTTTCCCACTAGCTTACAGCCCCTCACAACCCCAACCCAACATTAGCGGTGCAACAAAAAGGGCGAACAATATCTGTGCAATCCAGCCGTACAGTCTGGAGCCTGATGCCAGCTCAGACCAGGAAATGAAGACGTTCAGGAATCTAGTTGTCCACAAGTGGATGCATGGGAATGAAGCTACTTTTAGATTTTATATAACAACTACAAGCTTTTTCCAACTGCTTTTTTTTCGCCTGCTCCCGATTCACCACGATTTGTATATTAATCTGCCAAATGACTAATTAAATAATTGAAATTAATTTAAATACAGCAAATTAGCATCATATTTGTATTAATCGAGTAAGTCTCATTTTTAATCTCTATTGTCATGTTCTCAAATTTAGTCCAACAGTTGACTGGCATTAACATTTTCTTTTAGCTACACTAAAAACGCGCCTAACATCGGTGTCAGTGTCCGTGTACACAGCGAGCGCACGCCGCAGTTGTGATGCCATTAACGTTTGTAGTTCTTAGCATAATGTGTGACTGTAAACTGTGGAAAACGGTATGTCAAATTGACTACTAAATTAGTCATCAACTATTTTATTAGTCTATTAGTCATTATTTTATAATATATGGAGTCAGAGTGTGGTAAAGTTGAACAAAGTTGTGAGCGTTCAGCACCAAAAAATGTACTTCTTTCATATTTGAGTCAGTGAGAGCTAAACTTTATCTTTTGTAAAAAATAGTTCCTTGTTTCAGATGCTAACCACATTAGAGAGATCAGGAATATAATTTCAATCAAACTTATTTTGACAGGTGACCTTTGACCCTTTATACCCTTTATATATAAATTTGATATTCAATTGTTACGTCATCTTGAGGGGCGGGGCACCTGTCAAAACGAGTATGATGGATGGTGTGGGGTCAAAGGTCACCTGTCAAAATGAGTTTGATGGAAAGCATATTCCTTATCTCTCTCTCAACTGATTTAATCTTGTTTTAATCCCTGAAAAGGACAGAGGTGACGTACTTCATTAAAAGTTTAATAAACTATCATCTTTGTTGTTTTTATTTTTAGTTAGTTTGAAGCTAATGATGGTTAAAATGTGTGTTTTAGATCCACTTTGCGCATGACCCGATTATTCGACTAATCGGAAAAAATAATCAGTGATTAGTCGACTAATAAAATAATCATTTGTGGCAGCACTAGTCAACAGATATATATACATGGTATTAATAAGTAGTTTTTGGCCACAAACTATGCTTTCCTACTGTTTTATGATATGTTAAGTTAGAGCACTCTGAACCTGATGTTATTTGTTTATTTATTTTATTTTTATATATTTCGGAAAGTTTGAGACTGAAATAATCCACCTCGGCTGTGTAAAAGTAAAGATTAGAAATCTGTTATAAAAAAAAAAATTAAAAAAAAAAAGCTTCTTAAGGCCACTTTTTAAATTGTTTTCTTTTACTGCGTCACAATGTCACACATTTGCATAAAAATACCTCGAAATTAGGCTTTTCACAGCAATTTTGATGGTCAATTAAAAATAGATTAATTGGATTAATTAACTACAAGTCATGATTTATTAATTGTTAAAAAAGTAATTATCTCTTGACAGCTCTAATCGCAATAACAAAATATTCAGAAACATAGTTTTAATCTCAATTATTTTAATTTATGTCCTTTATGATGAGAAACGTGTTACAAGAACATGAGAAAACTTCAAAAACTTGATTTTCCTTGGAGAGGGTCTTTAAAAAAAGAGTTTGAATGAAATCTGATGAAACACCAAAAAGATGCAGATCATCTTTTCACGCTTCTTATTCTGACAGCTTTGTTTGTGTTTTTCGATCTGCAGTCGGGTCAAACCCATGTTGTTTTTTTTCTTCCTCTCAGGAACGTCTCGCGGTCCCAGCCCTGTGACCCTGGCATCCCAAGATGCCTTGCCCATTGCCGTGGCCTTCACAGAGTCAGTTAATGCCTACTTCAAAGGAGCTGATCCCACAAAGTGAGTCTCACATGACAACCTAAAGACCGCAACTTTATTTTCTATACCTCCAGTGTCACTGTGGAGTTTTACAGTCCAGCCTGCAGCAGGGAGACAGCCCCCCCACCCCGCTCATTCTGCATGCGTGTAATGTTCTGCACGAGTCTGACACCGTTCTTTCAGAATGGATTACCTGCATGAGCAGATTCTGAGTCAGATTCCACATCAGAGAAAAACATACAGTCTTTTATTGGTTAACTGCTGGTAAATTGCTGCTGTGCAGAAGGCTTATTTTTGCAGGAGATTAGCAAATGGAATTTTTTTTTAAATATAAGTCATGCAGCCAAAGCCCTGTGCGAGTTCAGGACCTGCAGAGGGGAGCAAACACCCACCAACCTTTAACGTTATCCAGTCCTCTCATGCAGCTGTTTTACACTGGAGAACCACAAAACTGTGCTCTCTCTGCACATGTGGAAGAAATGTTAACAATTGTATTTAATATAAGAAATTCGTAACTTTTTTTTTTAATGTCAGCGGGTCAAGGCTTCAAACCGGACGCTAGCTTTATCTACGTCTGACTTTTAAGATGCGATGGATAAATAAATCATAATAAAATGACGCAACAATTGTAAAAATGGTATTTTCAAAATAAAACTTTGTTCAGGATCAGAACATAAAGTAAATGAAAATAACTGAAGTTAGATTCTTTTTTCTGTACCAAGTGACTCACGGACCGATCACATTTTAATGATTTCCAATAAAGATATTTTACAGATGATGAAGATAAACTTTACTCTTAAAATTTAAGGAAATCTGGAAGCCAAAAAAGACATTTTTGCAGCCAGTCTGTAAAAATATTGTCTTTAACGAAACCAGTCCAGTACTGAGAATGGCCGTACCAAAGAGGCTAAATGATGTTCTTCATCCTTAAACCAGGTGTTCTCTCCACAGGTGCATTGTGAAGATCACAGGAGACATGACGCTCTCCTTTCCCATGGGCATCATCAAGGTCTTCACGTCCAACCCGTCCCCCGCCGTCCTCACCTTCAAACTGAAGAACGCCAGCCGGCTGGAGCAGATCCTCCCCAACGTGCAGCTACTCCACAGGTGAGGATCCACCAGATCTGGACTGGACGCGTCAGAGGAGGGAAATTCAATTATCGCCAGAACATAAAGCTGTCGCTAGGCTGTCAGAGCAGACGCTCACCGGCAGCTGCTCAGCTGCTCGCGTCTCTTCTGAAGGAAACGACACTTCATTTAACTGCTGCTTCATTCAGCACCGGACTCATCCAACACTTTATTGCATTTCTCACCTCGTTTGTTGGAGCACGAGGTGCTGAATGTGTGTTTTACCTCACACCCAGTCCTGCTTTCAATAAGGTGCTAAATATGTATTTTTTCCACTAAAGAAAGTCTCAAAAAAACAACATCTTTATTTTCTCTTCGCTCCGGTTCCCCCCGACCTCATGGCAAGGCTAATCGAATCAACCGGAGTTCACGATTTAGTAGCTGGTTGGATATAACTGCCTCATATTTTCCAAGCTGCTGGAGCTTCACACACAAAGCCACAGAGATTAATTGAGCTTCTGATTATTCCGTGTGTGTGTGTTTGGCTTCCGTCCAGTGATCCTTCCCAAAGTGATTCAGATTCCAAGAGTTTCTGGTTCAACATGCAAGCACTGACGTCCTACCTCAGAAAATCCTCGGAGCAGAACCCCTCAGCTTCCTACTACAACGTGGACATCCTGAAGTACCAGGTGAGGAGCCAGAACCAAAAAAATAATAAATCCAGTGGAAATCCAGAGGAAATACGACTGCGTTGAATATGGTTCTGATTATGTTGTCGTATTTTATCTCCACTGTTTTTACTGGAGTGAGCGTTCACCTCCAGTAGTCCGATATCCTCTTTCTTTAGGAAGTAAATCCTCATCCACAGATTTACACAGTTTATAGGGGTTTCATGTTTGGCCATTTATCACAATAAATTAAAAGTTATGTTTCATTCTGGTCTGTCACGTGTAACGTTTATGGTTTGCCTGAAACAACGTCCTGTTTGGAAAAACTTCACTCTAAAACTCTGTAACTCAACACAGAAATAAACATTAAATATTGTTTTTAAGTGCTCTACACAAAAAAACCTCTGGCTGTGAACGTTAAACCATTTATGCATCCGATTAATCAAAAAGAATTAGCAAATTAAAATGTATTAATGCAAATGAATTACACCTTGCAAAGAAAAAGTTCATCACTTGATCAGGTATTATCTCTATTATATATGGTCACCTTCAAAAGAAATAAAAATTCATTCAGTTGTTTGTATTACTTTAAGCTTGCTATTTTTTTGGTTTAGATCGCTTTTTCACAAAAAGTGGACTATTTGATCCATGGTCCGGCGTGTTGTCACGGTAACATGACAATGCGTCGCTGAGCCTCGTCTTTAGGTTAAATTAAGCATCAGTTCAGAGAGAAAGTTCACCTCTTACTCTTACTCAACTCTTGTTGTCCAGAAAATGAAGAAAATGTTTTTTTCAAAGCAGTCTGAGCGGTGAGGCAGAACATTTGATATATGTTGCCGGAACTTTTTTATATTTTATTTTATTTTATTTTTTTATGTCTGCAGGTTCATTTCTTATGGCTGTATATCAGCATCTATTGGTGTTTTTCTTGGAGTAATTTTGCAGACAAGAGTCTTTAGAGTTCTGCTCATCTTACTGTTGACACAACATTGTATTCACACAATTTACCGTTCTAGATTAATACTTGACACATCTAAAACTTCAGACAGTAAAAGTGAAGGAAAATTTCCTCTCTGGCCTATTTTTGTTCAAAAATCGCTTGTTATCATGTAAAATTGATCTAGTAAAATATTGTCATTAATAGTGATAAATCACAGCACAAAAGTATGACTAATCTGATTCATTTTTTTTAATCGATTGACGGGACTAATAAAAAATAAACGTTCTAAATAGACAGTTTTGTTTGTGATTTCATATTGTGACTGTCAAAAATAATCAGTTTTCGGTAAATGCTGTAACAAAAAGAAAAACACAAAGATTTTGGATCAAAATTGGAGGCTTTTTTTGTTTGTTTGTTTGTTTCGTAATTGCTGCTATCCCAAAAAAGGAAAACAAAAGAAAATGAACTTTAAAAGGCTGGAAAAAGATGTTCTTGGGTTCTCTAGTGTTAAAGATTAGGGTTGTGGATCATTACTTAGGCGGTGATCCGATTCAATAGGATAGTGAACCGCGATTCTCACTACATAATGCCTTAAAGGCCGTGTCACTCTTCTGCTATTCTGCTCCTATTGCACCAAAAAAAAAAAAAAAAATGAACCATGCCTGATTATTGCACTGTTTATATGCAATTCATTAGTGATTTGTGCGTCAGTTACAAAATTTGAATGTGACTGTATGAGCGTCAGGGAGACTTTCATGAGCCTAGCAACAAGTGAGGGCTGAAATCTGATCTGTTAGAAACTTTGATATGAAAAACTGAATTGAAAATTGAATAGCTTAAAATTAAATTCACGGCTGAAACCCTCGACAAACATCTGCGCACATCGACAAATGACGAAGGCAGGAAACATTTCTTTATCACAAAAACAAAAATTACATACAATTGATGGGCCAATTGGACTCGGCGGCGGTGTGACACGACCTTCATGTTTGAACGTTTGTGTTTTTCCTGGATAAAAAACTAGGCGATTTTTGCTGCGTTCAGGTGCAGTCTGATGGAATCCATTCCACCCCGCTCAACCTGGCTGTGTACTGGAAGTGTACACCGAGCACAACGGACCTGCGGGTGGATTACCGCTACAACCCAGAATCCATGGACTCCCCGGGGTCGCTCACCAACGTACAGGTCTTGGTCCCTGTAGACGGAGGAGTCACTAACGTGCAATCTCTGCCCAACTCCATATGGTGAGACGCTCATGTGGACGAACGGCCTTACTGAAACATCTGAGCTTTAACCGTTTTTATCTTATTTCAGGAGTTCAGAGCAGAATAAGTGTCTCTGGAAGCTGAGCGACCTCTCCAGTAAATCTGAAAATGAAGGTAAGAGCTCGTTTCTCATGATTGTTTTACAACACTCCAGCTTCCCCACCGTTTTCACATGTTCGTTCTCCAGGTGCGGGGTCTATACGGGCTAAATTTGACCTCTCAAACGGGCCGTCCAACCCGTCCACTCTGGCAGTCCAGTTCATGAGCGAGGGCTCCACCCTGTCTGGAGTGGACATGGAGCTGCAGGGCTCGGGATACAGGCTCTCCCTCAGCAAGAAACGATTTGCCACCGGTGAGTCGCATTCCTCCATACTGCAGATGGTCGATGTGGAACGCCAAAAAAAAAAAAAAAAATCTTCTCTCTGTTCCCTCAGGGCGCTACATGGCGGACTGCTAAGGAAAGAAACCCCTCATTCGACACAAAACGCAGGGAATGCGAGCGGAGCTGCAGCGGTTCACACAGGAAGCCAGAATCTCACTACAAAAAGCAGCACTGAGTATTGAACACTGTTGATAAAAGAATAAAAGAAAACTTAAGATGCGCTTTCAGGAAACGTGTAGATATAAAGTCTAAGAATTCTCTGATCAATTCCTTTTTGTACAGTCAAGAAGCAATTTATTGATTAGCTATAAATCTATTTGAAATCATAAAACAAGAAAAAAAGTGCACTAATAATCCTCCAAATGCTTTTTTCTCTGAGAAGAAAAACCCTTTCTAACTGTAAATAACAACCCAGACCTGCTTTCTTTACTGATGTTTGTCTTTTTCTCTGTTTGTGTCGATTATGTGCAATGAAGCGATGAAGGTGGAATCCGTCTTTTACATCCCTCACATGTCAGTCTGACCTTTAAAATAACATCAACAGATATCAGTGCCTTCTCTTCTACTACAAACAATCACTTTCTGAATCTGTTTTTCTTAAAGCCCTTTAGAGTTCAGGAGTCAAAAATCCAGGGACATTCGCACCAAATGGAGCTTTTAACCACACCTCTGTGTGTTTTAAATGTGCCTACATTTTCTAATTTTTTTGTACACCGCAGCACAGTTAACGGTGGCAGCACCGGCGTGCCCCCCGATTGTGTTTTTTACTTCTAATATGTGGATGTTGAAGGGAAACGCGTCTCATCTTCCAAGATATGAAATAGCGATGGATCTGTGATTGACTTTTCTTTGTGCTTTGATAAACTGTCACCATCTGCCTCACGGCGTCGGCTCAGAGTGTCTGGAAAAAAAAAAAAAAACGCCTTATCCGGACCTCTCCTGTTAGAAACTGGGCTGGATCACTCACCTCTCTTGCCTTTTGCACCAGTGCATGCTGGGATTTTCTTCAGCATGTTTAGCAAAGCAAAAAAAGCTGGTGACTTTTGACTCTTGGTGCTTCTCTTGTCATTTTAATGAAGGGCTGCTTCTGCAGAGGCTGATTTCTATCTTCCATAAGTAGGTGGATCTGTGGCACTTTTTTTTTTTTTTTTTTGCCTAAAAACTGTGATTTCAAAGTTGCTGAAACCTTTATAGGAGAGGAGTTTAATCCATGAGACACCAAGAAAAATTAAGCATAAGTCCCTATTTTTTAAATCAACTGGCATCTTTTTATTCTTCAGGATGAAATAAACCACTTCTTAGATGTTCGGAGGCATTTGAAACCTTTAATTTACTCACAAAATTATCTTTACTTTTCTCTGATTTTTTTAAAGACAATAAAAAAATCAGTTTAGATATGATCTAACCAATCGGGTCTTAACCTCCAAAAAGGTAAGCACATTTTTAAAATGGCTGTGTAGACTGTGCGACTGTTCAGTATTAGCAAGCTGGTTCTTGCTGACCCTAAAAAACGTTAAAATTATCCTTAAAAAAAGCTCTTTCTAAATTCAGCTTTCCTCTTTTTTATTTGTTGTATTAAACAACTAAAAAAACATCATTGTGTAAGATGATTCTCACCTTTTTCCTTATATTTCAGTCACTTTTTGTCTATTTTATGATTTCTTATTGTGTGTATTAAATGTGTAATATATGAATATATACAAATATATGAAAATGACAACCTCCAGTGTGTTTTTTGTTGCCACCTTATAAGACACAATCTGTTTTATTTTGATCTTTTTTGCATTTTAAAGAGAATTGAACACTATTATCCTTACTTTTAATTTTCAGTTTTAAGGCCAGATTTTTTTTATTTATTTTTTTATTTATTTTTGGAGTAGTTTTGTTTTCGAGTCAACTGCATTTAAGATAAAAATATTGTATAACTATTTTTAAGGATAATAGTTTATCAAAGTCTATTCATTTTCAGTAAAACATTATTTTCAAGATGATTATTTTTTTTTATTATTTTACACATAAATAAGAACATTATTTTACAACAAGGTTAATCAAAATTCACAGAAAGAAAAAGAAAAAATATTAAGATTAAAGCTAGCTCTAAAACGACATTTTAATTTTTAGAAATAAATATTTGTCACGAAATGTATCTTAATGTCATCCCTATCCCATTAATATGATAAACGTTATTTACACACAAATTTGTCCATGTTTTTACCATGCAGTTCATCCTCATTCCACTAGGGGCAGTAGAAGGCCAAATCCTGCTCATTTCAAAATGGCTGCCTCCATCAACTCTAAAAACCACTTTTGGCGGGAAAAAGTTTTGCTAGTTCTTGAAACTTTATAGGGATAATAAATCATGTTTTGTTATTTAAAATGACTACTTGCTTTTATTTTAGAAATACTTATTACATGTCAAAGGTCAATTTTGGTGGTCATTAGAAAAAAACATTATTTGAGATTTATTATTTTTTTTTTTTTATAAATCACACATCATTTAGAAACATTAATATATCGGGACACAAAGTGGAATATATATATTAATATGATCAGAAACGTTTTCTTTAATCATGATTAATCAATTATTTAATTTATTACTTATTTATTATTTATATTTTAGTCAAAAGCAGTGTCTTTGTCACAGCTGAACCAGGTCACAGATATGATTATGATGTTAAATTAAATATATTAAGTCGATAGTCCACGGTAGCTCCAAAGTTCCTTCTTCTG
>NC_050523.1:5290116-5298053 GCF_002922805.2 Oryzias melastigma
ATTTACACACAAATTTGTCCATGTTTTTACCATGCAGTTCATCCTCATTCCACTACTAGGGGCAGTAGAAGGTCAAATCCTGCTCATTTCAAAATGGCGGCCTCCATCAACTCTAAAAACCACTTTTGGCGGGAAAAAGTTTTGCTAGTTCTTGAAACTTTATAGGGATGATAAATAATGTTTTGTTATTTGTTATTTTAAATGACTACTTGCTTTTATTTTGGAAATCATTACATGTCAAAGATCAATTTCAAATTTTGGTGGTCATTAGAAAGAAACATCGCCTTATTTTAGATTTTTTTTTTTTAATAAATCACTCTTCATTTAGAAACATTCATATATCAGGACACAAAATGGAATATATATATTAATATAATCAGAAACTTTTTCTTAAATCATTATTAATTATTTAATTTATTACTTATGTATTATTTATATTTTGGTCAAAAGCAGTGTCTTTGTCACAGCTGTACCAGGTCACAGATATGATTATGATGTTAAATTAAATATAATCAGTTGATAGTCCACGGTATAGCTGCAAAGTTCCTTCTTCTGCTGTCAAATTGAAAACTGGTTTTCTGGTGAGTTAATTAAGGACAAATAACTGCTGATTTTTATTTTTTATTTTTTTTATCATTTTAATCTAGTTTTTAATCTTTAAAAAAATACCCCTTGGTGGTGTAAAAGTAAATATAAAGAGGCAATTTTTTTTATCTTTACTGCGCCACAGTTTAAATGAAAATATGTCAAAATAAAGCTTCTCACAGCAATTATTAGGTTAGATTAAAATTACTGGTCATGGTTAATTAACCACATGACAGCACTTGTCTGAAGTAACTAAAGTAGTTTGTACATATTGTCATTTTACCAATAGGTTGTGTAATTTTATTTCTCTCTCCAAAGAAGTTTATCCAATTTAAATAAAAAAAACAATCAAAAGTGAAAACTGTCTGATTAGCTTTGACCAGACTCCATTTCGAAGGTTTTTCTAAGGCAGTTTGACTCCCTCCCAGCATTCAGAATAACAGATCATCCAAACAAATCTTTCAGACACAACCACATGTGTTCCTAATGCTCTGTGTGCGTTATGAGAGCCTCACGCAGAGATTTGCTTACAGCAGGATGTATTGACGACTGTGCGTCCAGCCTCGGCACTACATCAACACCTCGTGCGTATTTATGCTCTCAATCATCCCCCATGTGTGTGTGACGGAGGACCTCCTTGCTGTTAGAATTATGGCCTCTACGCTGCTTCTTTAACAGCCAAATGTGTGAGCCATCAGTGGAGGCTCTGCTTCCCCCAGTTTGACTCCGTCAGACTGAGAAGGAAAGAACTGCAGGTCTCTGGTGGATGATGGTATTTTCTGAAAGGCCAAACTGAGATGTGGGAGCTGAAGTCGGGTCCAGAAAGAGTGCCGGTCTGTGTGTGTGTCTGTGTGTGGGCTTTACAGTAAAATAGTGTTGTTGTGAGTGGGAATTTTTACAAAAATGTACAAAAAAAAAAGATTTTGGAAGTATTTTGACAATTTTTTGTCACAAAATTAACCATGCAAGAGTGTGTAGCCCTGCAACAGACTGGGGACCTGTTCAGGGTGTGCCCCACCTTCCCCTAATAGTAGTTGGGATAGGCTCCAGCAACCCCATGACCCCAAAAGAGACTTGGCGGGTTCTGAAGATTGATGGATACAAAATTGGTGAAACATTAACTGCAAATTAGGAATAAAAAACCCAAAATATGTATTTTTTTCCAGAGTTGTAGTTGTTAATTTATGAAACTAAATTGAAATTGGAGATAAAATTAAAAACCTGAACTTCAAACATCAAAGCTGAGGTTCATGAGCACCAATACCATTTCTTTTTTTACCATGTTTCAACCATTGACTGTAAATGAGAACTTATATACAGTCAATGGTTTCAACCATTTTGCAGATTTTTCAAAAAAATGATTTCGATTCAGGTTTATGTTCTTTTTACCAATCTTCTTCTGCTCACCAGCCAACAATTGTGAGTGAAAACCTCCTTCCATCAGCGAGGGCACAGAAGATGAAACGGGGATGGGTCTGTCAGCATGACAACCATCCCAAACAAGGAGTGACTTCCTAAGAAGCATTTCAAGGTCCTGGAGTGGAATAGATGGTTTCCAGATCTTAACCACATAGAAAATCTTTGGAGGGAGTTGAAAGTCTGTGATTTCCAGTCCCAAAACATCTTTGCTCTAGAGGAGATCTGCATGGAGGAATGGACCAAAACACCAGCAACAGTTTGAGAAAACCTTGTAAAGACTTATGGAAGGTAAGGATCGCTGTGTTTGCCAACAAAAGGTATATAAAGTAGTATATAAAGTAAGTTCATCTCAAAGTATTGAGATGAACTTTTGTCGTTGACCAAATATTTTGTTCCACTATAATCTACAAATAAATGCATTAAAAATAAGACAATGTGATTTTTTCCAGATATTTTTTTCTAATTTTGTGTCTCAGTTGAGGTATATCTATGATAAAAATTACAGGCCTGTCTCATCTTTCTAAGTGGGAGAACGAGCACAATTTATGATTCCACTGTGTTCTGATGATGAAAGTGTGGATGGTTTATTTAAAAAATTACAATTAAACAAATGTTTTTTTCTCGTAAAAATTGTTCAACCGCAATGCATTGTGGTCTATATTCGTTAATGCAGCGATCATCAATGCAAAGACTTCTGGGAAATTTCTAGTGCATTTGATTTTGAAATTGTAGATTCGAACAGCACTAGAAAATGGTGAACGCACTATAGTGAGTATTCGGACATCACTACCACTCGATGATGTCATCAATAGTCACTAGTCAATACGTGGAGTTGCTAGTGCTCGGAAATACATATAATTGGTTTATAACTTTAAAAAGGTTGGGTAAGGGAAGAATTCATAAGAAAATATATCAGCTAAAGAAATACACACAACTTAGATGTTGCTGATATTCATGAGTTTTATAAAACCATGTTTTTTTTTAAAGGCAGGTTCTCAGCTTTCTTTTGTCAAAGTCTCACTGATTAATTTGGCTATTTTTGTATTTAGTTTTTGTTTGGTTTGAATGAATTCAACAAGGACCGCATGGCGGTGAAGTAGTTAGCGCTCTGACCTCTTAGCGAGAAGGTCCTGAATCTTTCTTTGTGGAGTTAGCATGTTGTTCTCGTCTATGCTTAGGTTTTCTCTCAAGTTCTGTCCAAAAACATGCTTTTTCATAAGTTACTCTAAATTTTCCCAAGGTAAACATGTGAGTGTCTGACCCTGCAACAGACTGGTGACTTGTTCAGAGTTTACTCCGCCTTCACCCGACACTCGGTGGGATAGGCTCCAGCAACCCTGTGAAAATGGACGAATTCAACACTTTTCCTTTACACATTTCAGTTGTTCTTTTATTTACTACTTGATAAGATTTTGTGATTCGGTTTATTCGGTTTGTTCAGTCCAACACTTTAACGAGCTGCTCACCAAAGGGTTCATAAGAGGTCGAGGTATGAAGATTGATCACGCACTAATGTGGTTTTATATGCAAATTATTATGATAGCTGCTGGGACCATTTTCAGAGAACATACATATATATTTTAAAAACAGAAACTTGCAGGTTATGGGTCGGTCAAGCTGTGGGTGTCTGGAAAGGCTTAACATCAGAATCACTGGCGTGAAACGGTCCGAGCAGACGGAGCATTTAGTCTGTGTTGTCCACCATCACAGTTGTGTTTGTTCAAGTCCCCCCTGGAGCCATCGAGCTGAGTTATTCTACGATCCAAAGAGCCAGAGCAGCATCAGTAAAATTTATGGACAATTTATAATCGATGTGCCCATTTGATCTCCCTCTTCACCGCGAGGAAAACCATCTGAACAAACAAGCAATAGTGTGGGGTTATTGCATTAACACAGATTCCTCTCCGCTGCTGCTCCCACTTGCTCCAAAAGACCTTTTCAGAATAACTCAAACCGGGATCACGTCGAGACTCCCATCTGAGGGAAATGTCCACATTTTCCACTCGGCAAACTCTGCTGCCTTCCTTCTGTGCAGAAAAGACAAACACAATGCACAGTTAATCATCACAACTGTTTGTCTGACAACATAAGGATGTTCGGTAGCTTTTCATGGATGAAAGAATGTGGCCCACCTCACATTTAATCATCTGTTGGTCTGCCTAAAGTCCAATTTAATAGTTGTGCACTTTCACTTTTACAGGAGAAGTCCGCTGGATCCCTCCTCTGCCCTGAGGACAGGGAGTGGACCCTTTCGTGCCATGCTGAAAGAGGCATGTCAAAGGCTATTTGTCATGGTAAGCGGGCATGTGTGTAAGTGTGCGCGGGGGGGAGGGGATGACTCAGATATGATCATTTCTTAACTCATAAGATGGATCTTTAGAGGTTACATCCTTTTCTTCATCCTATTACTGCGATGTCCACGATTGTGTTGCTTCCGAATGGATGCATCACCAAAGTTCTAGGTTCTGGTTCTAATGAACCAATGACATGCGTGTTTTGCTTAGTTTTCCTCCTCTAACACCTGATTCTAATTCAAGAACGATGAGCAGAAATGTTGCATTAGCTCATCAGCGATGGAGAGAAATGAGCTAAAGTCATTTGGATCGAGTGTCAGAGTGGGGGGGGAGTAAACCCTGCAGGGACGCTGACATCTTTAGGGGCCAGGATTTACAACTACATACCTAAACATCTTTACAGACACAGATGGACTCACACTCAGCTTAAACAATGAGTTGAACTCGTATCAAAATGAGGGGGAAAAAAAGATTTGACCATTTGTAAAAATAAATTTAAATATATATGTTCAGGTAATAATTTACAAAGACATTTTAATTCTACAGAGCATCCTAAAAATAGTGGAACCACATTTGTATTGACAAGAATGAAGAAGTTTGGTATGGTAGTACCACCACTTTAGCTCCAGAGCTTTAATTAAATTCATTGAGAAAGGGACAATGCATATTAAAGAACATTAAAACAAATGTAAATAGTATAGATGCAGACTAATTTCTATCTGGAGTCCCTTGGCAGGTTGATGCCCAATAAAAAATAAAACATGATAAAACACAGGTAAAAGACAGCATACCAAATAATACAAATACAATACAGAGTTAAATTTAAACATATAAACAATTTTTAAAATCAGAGCTTCTTATTGCTGGTCATTTCTACTATAATTTTCTGCTGGTTTTTTTCTGTTATGTTAAAGTTTATTATTATTGGTGTAATAATATAAAAATTCTCGTGATTACATTCTTTTGACTACAGTTACTTTTACATAATGAAAATAATTCCAGCTAATTCTGAAGGAGAGAAAAGCAGCCTTTTACAGTAGGTAAGTTTTAACGCAATTAACTGATTCTGTTGCAGAGAAAAGCAGCTCTGCGTCTTTATGCAACACTTTACATTCATAATGTAAAGCCGTATTTCTCCATGTCAGAATCAAATGATTCACTGAT
Source organism: Oryzias melastigma (assembly GCF_002922805.2). NCBI lineage: Eukaryota > Metazoa > Chordata > Actinopteri > Beloniformes > Adrianichthyidae > Oryzias > Oryzias melastigma. The sequence goes on from NC_050523.1 coordinate 5,295,579, forward strand.
CGGTATGTCAAACAGCATGTGAGATTTAGGTGTGAAAGGGTTAAACCCTTTTTTGGGGAGGGTTACCATTGACTGTATATGAGAACTGGAACAAGTGAGTGGTCCCATAGAAAATTAAGACTCGTTTCCACTGAGCAGTCCGGTCTGGTTAGGAGTAGTACGGTACGGTCCAGTGTATTCTGGAGAGCGTTTCCACTCAGTTAAGTCTCGCTCTCACTGAGCGGTTTTGTTTTTACGGCACATGCGTAGTGTAGACCGCTAGTGTGTCATTGCGTCATTGTAATGCGACGAGTAGAAAAGTTGAAGTATTGCTCAACATAAAGTGTTTTTTACCGACTGGGAACTTTTCATGAGGACTGTCATTCTGTCTTCAAAAAAAGCGTGCACTCCTTCCTCCATCAGTTAAGTGCGAGAGTGCATCTCTATCTAGAATTTGCAGATTTCATCCATAGTAAACTCCTGCTCTGAATGATAATCATCCTCTGAAGTTATCAGTATATTTTCGAGCTGCCTCTGAGTCCGCTGATGCCATTTCTCCATGCAGGCTAGCTATGTGTGCGTGGGCGCCTGAGGGTGTGTAGCAGACAGTCAAGTGTGCTCGTCATCTGCACTCCCCTCCTGTGAAATTCCTGCAGCACCTTTGGAAGCAAAAAATTCATACAAGTGTCTTGAGATGTCACAGTTTTTGTGACAAATTGGAGGAGTCACATAACTGAAAAAAATCTGCGAATTAGTGAAACTGCATATTAAAAAACACGAATAAGCGGCGGAAAACTAACAGGAATTTGCTAAGAAGAATACCACTAAAGTGGAAAACAGAATCGCTAGCTTAGCGCGATATTAGTGCTTGCTAATGTCGTCATCACTTTCTGCCAATCAACAGGTAGCTACAGCAGGTTTGCCCCAACTGACCCGTTCCATTTTTCTATGGACCTAAAGCCAATGGAGGTCCTCAAGAGGTATGGGTTGGAACTGGTTAATAGGTCCGTTTAACACTGGAAACGCCCAAAATAGCAGACCGTAGTGCACCGTACCATACCGGACAGCTCAGTGGAAATGAGGCTTTACATTTTACTGGCTCCAATAAAATTAAGTCAATTCAGTCACCCTTTTTTTTTTGCGATGTGGAAGCTGCCATGTTGGAGCCAAACGTCAAAAATTCTATGACAAAAACTCTCGCCAATCAGAAGTTAGCTTGTTGGGAGTCAAGACCCTTCCCATTTGAAAGTGGGCTACACAAAATCAATATCAATCAATATCATCAACCCTGGAGTAAAACTGAGCGACATTTCTTCTTCTTTTGAGTTGCTGACACACACACCCCTAAAGTGCCCTCTAGTGGTTGCTGCTATATTGAAAAAAGCCACATATGAGTTGCACCTGAGTGTAACTCCCATCCCCGCCAAGACAAGCTAAAAAACATGCAAGTTATAACCTGAAAAACACGGTAATTGTTAATTATAATTATAAAGAAAACAAGCTGTTATAGACATTTAATACAGCACAAAAAGAGCCAAGCAATCAAGAAAAGGAAGAAACACAGCTGAGGTAAGCTCACTAAAGCTCATTTAGCTAAAAGGAAGATGAATCCCATCAGACACATTGTTGAATGAAGGAAATTGGGGGTGAAGACGAAATATTGTTCGAAACTCCAAATCCTTTCAAACCAGACCATCAGCCTTTGATAGAGCTGTCCATCCTCAGTTATCGACGTGCTGCCAAATGACAAAACACTGTAAAGATGCCAGGCAGATGCACTTTTGAAGGATGACTGCAGAAGTGAAGCGAAATGAAGCATAAGCCCCAGGGATCAATATACCTCGCCGTAAGTCAACAGGAGGCAATCACACACGCAGAACTTTCCTTCCTTTCTGAGAGGAAATGTTCTTTTCATAAATATTTGGAGTTTGCTAATTGGAAGAATATGTGGGGCTTTAAACACTACCTTTTATGGATTCTTCATATCTACCCGCTTGCTCAGCGTCATGAGGATGTGCTTTTATGTGCACGTTTGAAGAATATGTGTGCACGTCACTGTTTGCATTCACAATGAAAGTCTGAGGAAATGGATGATTTTTTTTAGCTTTAACCTGCGTGGATGCAAGCACACTGTTGTATTGGAAGAACTAAAACTTTATTGATAAAGGCGTGAGAACAGACATACAAACATCATGATGCAAAGTTTGCTTTTTAAGTGGCAATGAGCGATGGAGACTCTGGTGCCCTTAAAAATAAGCATGAAGATCTAAATCCTGCTTTTATTACATGTGTCTTGCTAAATGTGTATATGTAAATGAATATTTACATAAAAAATTGTTTAAAAGTCTGAATTTTGGTTTGCTGTTTTTGACAGATATCCTCTAAATGTCCATTTTAAATCATACAAAGTATTGACTCCGCCCACTTCAAGGATGTACAAAAAATTGGTGACTGAGTGGGAAAAAATTGTGCTTTCTGGAGGGCTCTACCCATAAG
>NC_050523.1:5298083-5307784 GCF_002922805.2 Oryzias melastigma
CAAAAAAAAAAAAAAAAAACAAGAAAAAAACAACAAAATTCCACCAAGAGCTTCTGATCTGGCTCCCAGTGGTCATTTAAGGAACTGCAACTTTTGCTACTTCCTGTTTGCCACAGGAGTTAGCTTTCCCCCAATTCCCTTGAAGTGATTGAATTTAGATATGTCATATTTATTTGAAAAGATCCCTTGCATCGGGGCCTCTCAAATCAATATAAGCGATTACGAGGGTTAGCTGTGAAAAATGGATGTTCTTTCTAAGAGATTAATCTTTTCTCAACTACTATAACCAAAACACATCTGTAGTAAAGAACTTCTTTCTTGTTTTTCTTTGTAACACTAATGATCTTTGACAAAAAGATCATTAGTTTAATTTAGTCCTCTATGCCTCTCTTTGGTGCAGTGTGATCACACTGCACCAAAGAGAGGTATAGAGGACTAAATGAAACATAAGTGATAAAGATCTTCAGGAATTTATTGCAATTTTACAAGCGGAGGCTTATGCTAGCCCACTAGCTTTAGCAATACCCTTGTACTCACCAGTTCATAGTGCATATTGACTTTAAAAAAACAACCAATCGAAAACTTGTTCGCAATAAGCAAAATCTTCAAAAAATATTGATACATAAAACAACATAAGGAAAACTAAAAAAAAATAAAACTTCCTCCATTGCCTGATTCCAGCAGAAACTGGGCCAGCCTTTTTATTTAGGATGGGTTCCAACCTTGTGAACCATGTGACTGACTGGTCAACGGGACTGGTCCATATAACCCACAGAATCATCCGGGGGGGGAAGAAAAGAAAAAGCTCAGGAGTTACAAATGCAAGTGTGAACTTCAGATCAGGAAAGAACAAACTGTTCACATACTGAGCAGCAGTCCAAACCGAGGTGTCGCTAAGATGACCTCTGCTAACATTTACAGACACCAGCCATAAAATCCAAGCAGTTACACACAAAAAAACATATAAACTTCATTGAACCTACATGATAACAGATAAAACGTGCTGTAGAAATATATATATCAGATATAACAATGTTTTCATAAGATTAATGAGTTCCAAGGCTGCGCCTACATTGTTTTTTCAAAGGAATGACATGTTAAACAGTAACTTGTCCAGTAAACGTCTTCAGGTTACTCAGTATTGTTTTTTTTCCTCATTCATAAACTAACATGGTTGGACAAAGACCTGCGATGGAGACCGGCGCCGTTTCTCTTTCCCAAAGGCAGACAGAAGGCTCGCTGGACCAGGAAAAAACCGGAGCTGCCCTCTTGTTCTCTGGAGTCTTCCTGTCCATGGTGGGGGTCACCTTCACGGTGATGGGCTGGCACCGCTTCCAAACCAGCTCCAGCTTTCAGTGGACCCAACTCCTGGGCCCGATCCTGATCTCAGTTGGAGGGACCTTCATGGTTACCAGCATCTGCAAGTTTAGGTTGATCTCCTGCTGGTACTGCAAGGAGCAAGAGGAGGAGGTCTTTGTGGTTCCTATAAGGGAACCCGCATCCAGAGGACATCCCGTTGTGGTCCACAGCATCAATCAGCCGGTCATGGTGCAGGGCGCCGCGGCAATGCTGTGTATTCCACCTGCGTACAACTTCATAACCCAAGAAGTCCTTCAGGAGAATGAGGTGCACCCTGGGAGCTCTGTGGGAGGCGCCCATGCAGGCCTCCCCTCATATGAGGATGTGTACTGTTTGGACAACGCAGCTTTTACAGGAGAGGGCGACGCTGAAGTGGGGCACAGAGGGTAAGAATTATTAATTTAAGTCGATTAATTTGAAAAAATAAGCTACGTTTGCAAGTAAAGACACAAAAAGGATGATTAAACCTGCCTGAAACTAAATGTTTAACGTTGATTCAGCTCGTCCTCACTAAAACGTCACACAAGCAACTTGTTTTGATTTGATAATTAAGGTTCAGCTATTGACTGTATAAGAGAGAACTGGACATAGTGAGTTTGACCTCACCTGGTTCCAACAAAATGAAGTCAAAACAGTTGCCATTTTTCTGCAATGCGGACATGTTGGAAACCAGACAACACTAATGAGCCGTGATTGATCTGAGCTGGTTGGAGTCGACGTTTCTATGGCGACCACTCTCACTAATCAGGAGTGAGCTTGTTGGAAAGCCACACCCCTTCCTCCTGATTCATAGGAGAATCTGTCTGAAGTGGGGGCCGGCGGGCATCACATTCTTTTATTAAAGCATCTGATTGGCCAGTTTATAAGTTGAACAACTTGCAATGAAGAAATAAATATCATGAAAAAAAATTAGGATTGTCAAGAACATGTTAAAAAAAAAACTTACCAGAGCACGAAAGGTTATTCTTGCAAACATTTCGTCTTATTTATTTTTTTTATCTTTCTAAGAGCAGCATGTACTTGCTATTCGGAACAAAAGTGGGAGGGGTCACTCAGTCCAGCTCATATATACAGTCTTTGGGGTTCAGTTTGCAAAAAGAAAAAAGAAAAAACAATCTTGTTTTAAAACATTTTATCTTCTAATTGACTGATTGTGGACTTGTTATATTTTAATCATTGAATTTAAATGCATAACTGTTACTGGATTTGTGGATCTGCATTTGGTGGAAAAACAAGGAAGTTTAAATTCCGACTTTATAACAGTTCAACTATAAACCCATGGATCATTTAACCACTCAGGTAGTTAATGGTCACATACACTGACTGTAGTAGAGAACTGGACAGAGTGAGTGTGATGTCATCCATAGAAAATGGTTTACTTCCAACTCCAACAACATGAAGCAAATTCAGTTGCAATGTTTTGTAGTATTTATGTCAAAGCCAAAGGATTTCAGTAAGCAGTGATTGGTCTGAGTTTCTATGGCAACCACTCTCACCCAATCAAGACAGAGCTTGTTTGATTTTACATCCTACCACTTAAAAGGGAGCTCGGGAGAATCTGTCAATCAAACATTTTTAACGTTAACGATCACCTACTTTTAAAGCTTTCTGATTGGTCAGTTTATAACTTGAAGAAATAATGTCATAAAAAATTAGGATTATCATGAACGTGAGAAAAAAATAGAGCTGACCAAGACTGGTTATTCTGACAAATAGAATTATTGAGTAATAGCTGTTTATTTCTCTATGGAAGTCTATGGGAATTTGTCTTCTTGGACCCAACGGACACTTCCTGTTTGGAATGCTGGGGGGGAGGGGTCCCGCTCACCAGTTCTTGTAACAATTCTACGTTCACATTTTGCCATCAGAAATGACGTACAACCTCTTCGGCCATCTTTTCAAAGTCCCATTTTTTCAAAATAAAATGCCAGTAGCCATTGCCGCTTTACTTTTGCAAAACCAGATCGGCTGAAAACTGGCATGAGCAGATGTTGAACTGATTTGAAGTGTAAAAGCAACACAAATCTAGAGTTGTCTGGACTTTGAACCATGATGCATTACTTCAACTCAAACTACTTCATACTAAAAGAAACAATACTTTGAACAGTGTGTGTGCTCTTTGTACCAGTTTTTCAAAGTTACAAATTCACAGCATTTCAAAATTTTGCAGCAACTGTGTGTAAAATCAGCCAAATATCAAATCCGGGTTGATGTTTTTTTAGATAGAGACTCTGCAGTTAAAGTAAGTACAGAAATACTTCAAAAAATTCTTAGTTTTATCCAATCAAAGCAAGCTTACATGATTGTTTTTCACAGTCATCTGAAAAATATTTCACTTTCTTAACACAGTAAGACTTTGACCTGAAACGTTGAGATTGACCAAACCTGATAATGTGAAAGGCAGAAGTTCAACACACTCACTGGCCACTTCATTAGGTCCAGCTGCTCATTAATGCAAATTTCTGATCATCCAATCACGTGGCAGCAGCTTAATGTAAGTAGGCATGTAGATATGGTCAAGACGATCTGCTGCGGTCCAAACCGACCATCATTTAGGTGAATTTGTACGTGGCATGATCTGATTGTTTCAGAAGCTGCTGATCTAAAGGGATTTTCACCCACAACCGTCTCCAGGGTTTACAGAGAATGGTCAGAGAAAGAGAAAATCTCCAGTGAGCAGCATTATTCAGTTTTTAGCAAATTTGGAGTTAAGCTTATATTTCAGCTACATGCTAGCTTATTTGGATAATTAATTTTTCATGTTTTAGGCTAATTTGGAACTTGGCTAATATTTTAGCTTTATGCAAACTATTGTGGCTAAATTACACATTTTACCAGTTTTTTAGGCTAATTTGGCATTTGGCTTATATTTCAGCTACATCTTAGCTGTTTTGGCCAATAAAGAACTTTTTCAGTTTTTAGGTTGATTTAGTATCTCGCTAATATTTTAGCCTTATGCTAGCTGTTTTGGCTAAATTACACATTGTAGCAGTTTTTAAGCTAATTTGGCATTTGGCTTATATTTCAGTTACATGCTCACGTTTTTTTTTGGGGGGGGGGTTAGGTTAATTTAGCATTTTACTGATATTTTAGCTAGCTATCAGCTTCAGCATTTCCAGCTATTAGCTCCACCGTTTTTAGTAATCAATTTCAGCATCTTCAGCGATCACATTCCCCTTACAGCATTCACGTCTGCATTATCGCAGGTGATGCTATAAATCTAATTTTAAACATTTTTTAAAATTATTTTTTGATGACGATTACAGAAATTAATTATTTAAAATATGGCTACGTGTGGCTTTCTGTAAAACCGTAAATGTTTACATTTAGACTGCGATTGTTACACTTTTTCTGCTACCCGTTATGTGGCCCTCAGAAGAAAAGTTTGGGGACCCCTGCAATAGAACACCTTTGGGATGTGATGTTACTACAATTTCGTACTCCCAATTTGTCATATATGATTTGGGCCCCCTTCACGTCACTTATTGACATTTTGCGTGTCCACAACTCTTCATTTTTTGACCTGGTGGCTGTTCCCGTTAAAGTCCCCCTCCGAGGAAAATCCTGTTTTTTCAGTTTTTAACATGTATGTGTGGTATTTTTTCTTATGAAAGAACAAATATTATAAGAAATCATTTTGTTTTTTCATTTCCGAGTATTTCTCCTTTTAAATCAATCAAACTGTCTTGGACAGACTCTGTTTGAATGAATGATCTTCTTTCCATCAACAGCTCTGCTGCACATGCACTAAACCCTCATCTGTTCCTAGTGTCTAGTTCAGGTTCTGGAGAAGAGAAGATGGTATCTTCACATTGACTGCAGTCAAATGAGCCGCCGTTCACATTTCTGTGGTCAAATCAGCTGTCACTGGATTTTTTGTGTGAGTTTCATCCAATAATTACGGTAGCAGGACTGAGAACGCTGGAAAATCTCCACCAGACTCCACGGAGCTTCTTGATGTGACCACGGAAATGTGAACGGCGGCTCATTTGACAGCAGTTGGAAAGGATTGTAAATCAATGAAAGAGCATTTTGATGTTAGCTTTCATTATTTTATCAAGAACTCTGAGAAACCAATGATTGAATGTATTGATCACAGCAACGTCAATAAACATTGGAGAATTAGCTAAAAGAGTCTTTGGTGAACTGGAAGGAGAAAGAATCAGGGGCGGGGTTACTCATCTCAGCTCTAATAGCCACGCCCCCTTTGGAAACAGGCTTCAGATTAACATGAAAAATGGCTTTTTAAGACATTTAGGTTGTGGGATTTTGGTTAAAAATTTCACAATCATCATTACAAAACTAATGGGAACTTTAAAAAAAAAGCCCATAAAATCTCTAACACCCGCTTCATAAAAGAGGCAAAGTCTGCACCTGTTCCAACGCTAATTGTAGGATCCTATTTATTTGACATCCAATCAAACGTCCTCTTTCTTGCAATAAACAAAAACCTGCACACCAGCTTTTCTCTTGCTTTTATTGTTTTTAGACGATTAATCCCAGCAGGTTTCCAGGAAAGCAGCTCACTTTAACACAAACAGACATCAGGAATCCTGCAGTTAACCTGGGATGACTAGAAACTCCTGCTCCAATAGCGCCAGCACTTCAGCTCCCTCTCATGTTGTCTCAACTCCTGACCTGTTTCACTATGTTTCCAGGAGTTAACGCCAAATAGAGGAATGATCAAGGGAGAAATTGCTCAAACTGCGTGTTTTCTTTTGAAGGGCGGCGGGGTTTAACCAACTGGGCCTGTAAACATTTTGGATGTCTTCCAGCTCTCCTCTGGCTTCCAGTCTGCCTCAGACTTGATGCTTGCCTTTGATTTTTTTTTTTAGGACGGAGGGTGAAAGAGGACACAGGCAGAGAGGCTCCACCTGTCCACGTCCACCTGCATATGAAGACATCTACCCCTCCTTCCAGAAACACAACCCAACATAAACACGCAGGACCTCCCGTCTGTCTCTGATTATTCCTGTTTCTGTCTAAAAATAATGCCAAACTGATTCCACAACCTGTGCTGTATTTTCCAAATAAACCTACAGAATCTGAGGTGTTTCATTCACAAGAAAAACAAAAAGTGACTTACCCAGATCCTGCCAAGTACCATAATAATTTAGGATGAAGTCATGAAATTCGCCAAGATTAGGCTCCCTGAAAGAAAACCTCATAAAATGAAGATTTATGGAGCTCTGCTCATTTTGAAAGCTTGAAGGTTTTGAAAATATAAACTCTGTGTTCAGTATTAAAAACACACATTCATCCTGCGCCTGTTGTTTCTCAATTGCTGCTTTCAGTGCTGCTGAAAAGAAGCATGTCAGCTGATCGGTGGCCCGGTTTGAAACTGAAAACGCTGAATTTTCACACATCATTTGCTCAAAAACTAAAACGAATGTTTTATAGTTAATTTAATAACATCAACACTTTTTGTTTCTTTATTTTTTTCAGCTCAGAATGCTATAAAAGTACAGGAATCTGTACTAAAAATCTGTAAAAACTTCAATTTGAGTTTTTTTTAATAGTTGTTTGACCTTAGAAATACTGTGCACTGTAAAAAGTGAAACATTGGATCAATTAACAAAAGCTCTGCAATTTGTTACATTTAAAAATATTAGTTTATCATTTTTTTGTTGAGTAAATCATAAACCCCAAATTTTATTTTGATGAGAACTAAAACATTTAAATGTGGTAAGTTTCAGAACTTTAGTTAATTGATCCAATATTTCATATTTTACAGTGCACTTAAAGATTGTTTATTTTTGCCCAACCCAAATTTTTGTGATTCGGCATTAAAAAAAAAAAAAAAATCTGTTTTTTTCCCGTACTTTTTAAGAAATCCCTTTGTGAGTTAAGCTCACAGTTAAGCAATAAAAACTTTATTTAAAATCATTTCCCACTACAAAACATGCAAAGGTTTGTTAGATTTCCTCCTCTGGACTGTCTTATTTTGAAAAGAATAACCTTAATGACACCAAAGATTTAATTTTTGGCATAAATATATACAAAAATCTATTTTTTGCACATTTTGAAACTTTTTTTTTTTTACTGCAAAGATGAATCATAAAGTTTCCATCTGAAAACAGGAAAACAGGGTTTAGTTACACCACACGGGGGCAGAAACACGGGGCGAAAGTGAGCACAGACTCGGGTTGACTGCAAACTAAAACTAATTAATACAAAGATTCTATTTTCTATTTTTATTTTTCATACAAAAAAACAATAGTTAATAAAAAAAATGCAAGTTGGATATTTAATTTGAACTTTCACATGCACCAAAAACTCATTATTTTATCTGGGAATTATAGAAAATAATTAGAAACTATTAATTAAACATGAAAAATAAAATTCCAACTTCTGAAGTTTAATTGTTTCAAATAGAAAAGTTAAATGCAGCTAAAATAGTGACAAACGAAAACATTTTTTAGCCTTTTTTCCAAACAGAAGTCATTGTCCTGCTCTATCATCCTGCGCAGTTCGCATGCGCAGACGAGAAACCGCAGAGGAATATGACTTCCATTATTTTTACAGCTCAGTAAAATGCGGGTGGCCGAAGAAAAAGACCATAATTTCAGCCTTCTGCGAAACTGGAGATCATTTACGAAAGCTGGGCAGCACGCAGAGGAATAACACTTTTCTGCTCCCTAATATAGACTCAAAATCTGGACTTTTTCATAGTAGAACTTGTGCGCAAATGACGCCCCGCTCTGCGCAACAGGTGTTTCCCCTCCTTTCTCCTGATCTGGACACCCTGAAGCTCCCGCAGGTTCCCCCGCAGCTCTGCGTTTGCTGGCGGGTCTGCAGGTATTAAAAAGGCTCAGATAATCCCGCGTCAGGCTGCGGTAATTGGAGCGCTGACCTCGTGTTGCATATTGTGTCTGCATTGTTGCAACAGCAAACACCGTATGGCGCGCGCTCTCAGGAGGAAGGCCTCTCTTTGTGGAGCTCACGCGCAGCTGAAGGTGCTGGAAGTTGAGCTTATTGTGCGCAGAGATTTACAACAAGGAGCTTTGTGATGACTGACAAAAAGCTGCAGGAGTTGATTACACAAACACACACATATGACCAAGCTGGTTAAAACGTCAAAAATATTGAGTTCATTTTTAAATGATTTTTGTGTTTTGTTGATGGTTAGATTTTCTCTACATGTCTTTAAAATTGCTTATTTGTTATTAAAAATAATTATGAACATTTCTTGATAATTTGATTATGCCTTTTTTGGATTATTTATTCTTAAATCGTGGATTAATTATATTTTTGTCTTTAAACTTTTTGAGAACTTTTTTAAAATAAAAAAATATATATTTAAGAAAATGTTTTGTCTCTTATTTCAGTTTTAACTCAAAAGTGGTATTATTTCTGAGGTTTATAAACATGTTCTTTCAAAAAAGGTCAACTTTTTATGCTTTATATTTGTTTTTATTAATTATACCTCATGGTAATTTCAAATCTTAAATTTTAAAATGGTTTAATTTTGCTTTTAATTTATTTTTTCATTTTATAACTTTGTAATGTTAAGAGTATTTCTGGAAATTACGTTTCAAATTAAATATTTTAACTTATAAATTTATATTTAAAAATGTGTATCTTTTATTAGAAAATTAAACGTTCAATTGTCAAAATCGGGTTACATTTTTTATTTTCTTTTGAAATTTTTTGACACTTATCCTATAATTTTGTATTTTATTTTCAACCTCCTGTTTAACCATTTTATTGTTAGAACTTTTACTTTTTTCCATTTCTTGTTTTTGCCCTTTTAGAATATAGATTTTAGGATTTTAAATTTTCTTTATTAACATTTTTTTCTTTAAATGCTAGATTTGTTTTACAAACTTTTTCCCAGTATTTTTTTTTAAAAAACTGCAAATGAAAATGAGTATAAAATAAATAAATTCCTGATTTCCTCGGTTTCCAGGGAGATAAATGTGTTCTATTTTTGTGGGGGAATTACCCATTTAAATGATGTTTAATAATAAAGAAAAGTCTTCTGTCAGTATTTGTTGTTTTAATTAAAACCGGATCTGCATTTGAATTCTCCTGAGAATGTTTTTAGCAGCTCCAAGTCTTTAAAACAAGTCCCCCGGGCGTCCCTCCGTCTGCGCTCCTCTCATCACTCCGTGCGCTTTGGCGCGCGCTGCTGCGTAAAAGAGCCGGTGCAACTGCCGGGGCCCTCGGAGACTTGGGGTGGAGGGCGGGAGCACAAATGGATTCCACGCTGGAGGCGCAGTCAAACTTTGTTGTTTATGAAGAACACGTGAAACCAATCAAATGTGAATTATCTTCCTGTTGTTGCAGCTTTTGTCGTTTGCTGGTTCTGCTGCTCTCGCCAGCGGTGTCACCACCACCCA
>NC_050523.1:5307925-5313874 GCF_002922805.2 Oryzias melastigma
GCGCACGAGGAGCATCAAAACTCCAGGAAAATGGTATAAATAGGCTACTTTCAGGGGCGGAGCTATAGGGGGACAAAGGGGGGCACCTTCCCTCTATTTTTGGTTCAACATTAGTATCATTATTTGACAAACATTTTTTTTTAAGTTTTCAAAACAAGCATCATTAAGCTATAATTACACCAGTTAATAGAACTGCTGTTTTAATATTAATAATAAAAAAGTTTTAAATTTACATTTTTGAACTTTTTATTTGCCTTTAAGTCTGCTGTTCTTGTTTGCCACCCTCCACCCCAATATTAAATATTCTGGGCTACTCATAATTTCTTTAAAAAAAAAAGAAAAAAATAAAATCCTTTTTTTTTTGTATTACATCCTAAACATGAGCCTTTACCCCGCCCACCATGGCAACCCATTGTTACAAGTAGTTTGAAGTAATTTGCTTATTTGGCTGCAAACTTTTAAAGAACTAATATCCTCTAATCTTACATATCTTATATACATTTAGAAACAAAAGTGCAGCCACACACTTGATTCTGCAGCAACTGACTTTACATTCTGTGGCATATTTGAGTCACTTTTGTGGACTTTTCCAGCTAAAAGGAACTCTCTCTCCGTAGGAACTCTCTCAACTTTCCTATCCCTTCTTTCTTTTCCTTTTACGACTGGACTCCCTTCCTGGTCCACCTCAGAGAGCAGGTGTTCAGCTCATTCAGGCGGTGAGGTCAGCCTCATCAGCGGCGATATTACAAATGGCCATATATGTTCATGAGGGGGGAGACCGCACAGGATCATGGGACTGGATCCGGACTGCTGCAGCCAGTCACACGTGGATCAGGGGTTCGTTTCAGCAAGTCTGGGGAGAGAGATTTATGAGCAGCCTTGACTTTTATGTCTTAAACCTTTATGAGAATTTAAAGCATTCCTTCAAATATGAGCCTTTATGTTTCAAAAAAAGAGATTATTCTGTCAGATGTGGGAAATGTAGTCATAGATGGTTCAAAATGTGTTAAAAAGTCTAAGTTTTAGCTGCTAGTGCGCCCCCTCTGGACTGTGTTACCAATAGAACAAAAGTGTCATCACAGGGCAGACAAACTGAAAAGAAAACAGATTCTCTTCTTACTGTTTTAATACAGAACCTAGAAGATAACATTCAATGGAAAAAAGGAACTATTCTCCCAAATAAATTATTTGTAGCCATGAATTAGTATTATGGGCCCTCAAATCTGTATTTTATGACCTGAACGTAGCATATTATAAACATGTTGTGTGAACAAATGCATGTTGTGCAATTGAATTCATATTTTTGTATCAATACTGATTTTAGCACACATAATGCTGATTTAAGTGCACAAAATGCTAATTTTTGCCCACAAAATGCAAATCTGTGCCCAAAAATGTGCTGACAAAATGCAAATTACTGGCCAAAAATACTAATTTGTGCCAACAAAATACTAATTTGTGTACACAAAATGCTAATTTGAATGCAAAAAAAGCTAATTCTTGTGCACAAAATGCTAATTAGTTTGCACAAAATACAAATTTCTCCTCTCAAAAATCTAATTTGTGCCAATAAAATCAATTTGTGTATACAAAGTCCAAAATTTAGTTCACAAAATGCAAATCTGTGCCCAAAAAGACAACCCCCCCCCCCCAAAAAAAAATCTAATTTTTGCCAAGAAAATGTTAATTTGTGTGCACGAAATCCTACTTTCATCACACAAAATGCTCTTTTTTGCTGACAAAATGCAAATTTGTGGCTAAAAAACGAATTTCTTCACCAAAAATAATACAATTTATGGCAAGAAAATACTAATTTGTGTACACAAAATGATAATTTGAATGCAGAAAAGCAAATTCTTAAATACTCAAAATACTCAATCGTGCCATCAAAATGCAAATTCATATCCAAAAAAACTGAATTCTCCTCTTAAATATCTAATTTGTGCCAATAACACCGATTTGTGTTCACAAAGTCTTTAATTAAGTTCACAAAGTGCCAATATAACCATAAAAAGCTCATTTGTCCTTACAAAATTTCATTTGTTTCTACAAAATACTAAATTGTGATCACAAAATATTAATTTTTGGACACAAAACCCTATTTTGTAGCCATTAAAATAGTTTACTAGTTGTGAGTCGTACTGGTGTTTCCACACAAACCATTTGTAACAAACTCCACCATTTTGACTTGAATGCCAGACGACTGCTGCAGGTGACTCCACTGACACCAAGACACCATCATGAACGTCTGCAGTGCAATGTAGAAATGCTCTACTGCCGGGTCACATTGCACAAAATGATGGTCGTCTGTGTTGCTGGAGGAGGCAAGGTGAGCGATGTGTTGAGGTTAATTTTAGCAACAAATCTAACTTCATATCTCCCCCCGCCCCCAACTCAAGACTTGAATCTCGAATGATCTACTGTAGAAACTTTCCAAGAAAACAACATTTTAATTAAAAAATCTGCAAAAAAAAAACATCATAATCATAATTAAAAGACCATTAAAACAAGATCAAAAAATGATCAAAGTTGGTCGTCCATTTTTATATTACTTCCCGTTTAGATTGGAACTCCAACTTTAATACATTTTCAATGATGTTACACATACCGTTTTTTTATTTTCTTATTTTTATTATCTTTATCATCAACCACCGAAGAACAAATGTGAGCCCAGGAGCGCCCTCTACTGCTTTCCTCAGCATCTTTCAGTGCGGTTTTATGTCAGATCCATAGACTGTAAAAAATATTCTTATATACAGTCTATGGTCAGATCCAAACAATAAACAAACGATAAACAAACCTGAAATTACCAATTAAATAGATGTGAGGACATGTACTAAAAATGTCAACAATGTTTACAAAAATTTGTAATAAAACTTTGCATTATTAGCATACGCTGAGTAAGCATACGTGGCCTAAGCTCTAGATGAACAGGAAATATGCAAAATACAGTCAAATTAATTGACGTATTAATTTTATTCTTGGTAAACATCTCATAATGGCTGGTGAGGATGATGACAGGTGTGGCCCTGCCTCACCTGACTCCTCTGATTGCATGTTCATGGTCAAAATATATTTTAATAAACCGATAAACCTCAGTTATCTTCACCCACCCAGAGCAAAATGTTACCCCCAAAATCAGAATAAAAACTACCCAATTAGGTGAGAAACTACCCAACCTGGCAACACAATTTAGACTCTTTTAAATGCTTTTAAAGTTTTAAAATTAATGAGAGAGGTGACTATAAAATAATGTCATTTACCAGAACCTATTATGACTGCTATTATGACTATTGCTCCAACTGATTTAACAATTAAAGTATTTTCCTTAAAAAACAAATATTGAAATGTGAAACTATTCTTATAAAACAAGATTAGGCAGCTGCAGCTTCAAACAAACCATAAAAATGACAGAAAACAGTACTTTAAAAAGCATACACATCTCTGTCTCAGCTGTTGCTTTTTCTGCTCCATCTAAATAAAGAAATCGCACAAAAGTGCATTAGCTTTCTGTAATAATTAAAACAGACTAATTTTGATTAGAGAATTGGATTGTTTGCTGCATAATTTAAATCAAAGTATAACTTTTCTGACCTTCGTCTTGAATCCTCACTTTAGTAGCAGACATATTGATCTATTTGAACCTTAATTTTAACGGCACCTGTGACTGTAGTTCTGAAGAGAAGCTCACGTGTTGCAGATTATAATAACTAAAGCAAGATATTTACCAATAAAAACACATTTACGTTATCATGCAGAAAATATTCAGAGTAAACGAAAGTGAAATTCCATGCTGCAAAGGCTAAACCTGATGAACATCTCAAAGCACTTTCTTTAGTATGTAGCAATTTAGCAAAAAAAAAAAGAAAAAAAAAAGAAAAAAAACAGGATAAACTAAAAAAATAACGGAAGACATTAGGGTTTCATAGGACCATAAACAGTCACGCACCAAGCTAAATCTTAAAAAATATCAAATCAAAACAAAAGGTTCTTCATCCAAGTTTTTATAATGATTTACACAAACAAAAGGTTTTGGTCCACTTCCTTTTTTCTAGCGGTCACAAAATCTCAATACTGGAAACATTTTTCACTGGAGACTTTGTTTCTGGGGGACTAGATACAGTGGCGCACCTTCATCCTTTGATTTTACTGTTGAAGTGACTTTGACAAGATTCAGATTTCCACACATGGGTGCAGGAGATTCACCAAAGAACTTGAAACCAAAGAGGTCAAGGGTCAGAACATTTAGGTGAGTATTTTACTGACGGGACTTAAGATGCAAAATCACAAGGAAATAATGGGCAAAATTTGGATCAAATTGGAATAAAACAACAAAAGTCTGCAGGTCAGTGATTTATCTGCCTGTGAAAGGTCATGGAGAATCTATTCAAATTGATAGAAGATACTGAAAATAATAATAATAATAATTTAAATCGATGAACCGTCTGTCTTACTCCACTGCTGCTCTATTGAGCTTTTTTCTTTTTTCTTTAGGAATTTAAAAATGTATTTATTTTATTTATGAGGGATAATTCACAAAATAACATTATGAGAAACGTAAAAAGATGAATTGTGCCTGGTGGTTATAGCAGAATTTGCTCATTTCCACCTGTTCTGGATATATTCTGGATAATATTTCTTTGGGAATGAAAGAACAAGTTAACAAAATCGTCCAAATTCATGTTTGTTTGGGGCGAAGGTTGCAGACAAAAAAAGCAAAGGAGTTTGTTGCTGAAAGTTTTCAGGTCTCAAAGTAAGAAAGAATAAAGAACAAATAATATTTTTATACATCAAATTATAAAGTGCATGTTAATTGTTACAAGTAGCTGTAATGAATAAAACCAGAAAACAGAATTATTTGATTAATGCTTGACTAGTTGGAATAGGGAGGAAAACTGTCACTTTAAATCAAAGGTGAAAGAAAAAAATAAAAAGTTTAGGCATTTTCAAGGCACAAAAATGCATTTGAATCAGGTTTATGTCATTTGCTAAAAGGAATTAAACTAATTCTAGCTTGGATGACTTCAACAGCCTGTTTCTCAATGGGATTGTGCAAAATTCATCAGGAATAAATGGCTCCCACTCTGTTTAGTTTAAGGACTGAGTGTGACTGTATTATTTCTTTTTTTAGGCGTCATTCAACAGAAAACAGTTCCACCCTGGAAGCAATAAAAAAAAATGCTGGCTCTGCTCTAAACTCACTCATTTGTTACTTTAACCAAATATTTAATCACGTTTTGGTAATTTATCGCATATATCTTTAAATTTTTCAAATCTTTATCTGTATTTTACACTCCCCAAAACCTATTTTTATTAATAAATGGGGTGGGTAGTTTTATTAATAATAATCGGAGAGCCCTAAATGTAAAAAAAAATCCATTTTTTTCAAATAAGATAATAACAATTAATTTTTATTTCAATTTAATTGTTACATTAAGCAATTAAAATAATTTTCTCAATTTGATTAACTTCATCTTCATGAGTATTGATTAATTTTTTATCATTTAATTTGAGTAATTTCCACAATTTATAGAGAGGAATAACATTTTGAGGACGTGTTCTGCAATTTTAATAAAAAGTGCAATAGTGTAAACTGAGAAAAGTGGGTTTAAATATGACAAAGAAACATTAAAATCCCAAATTTATTAATAAAAAGCATTTATATTTGAAATTGGTAAATATTTGTACAAATTGGTTAGCTTTTATGCTTCTGTTCAGAGCAGAAACAAGGATTTTTAAGGTGCATTTGTGTGTAAACTAGTTAAAAATAACATTATATTGAGTGTACGGTTAATTTAAATGTAGAAGAAGAGGTTGAACCTGCAAAATAATGAACTAACTGACATGACATGCACGTAAAATTGTTGTTTTTTTGTTTTAATGTAGCAGATTTTAATGCAGTTTCTCTGGAGGCGGGTGTTTCATTAACTGCAGCAGACAGCTTTTTTA
>NC_050523.1:5314048-5323282 GCF_002922805.2 Oryzias melastigma
CCTCTGTCAGTAAACACAACAGTACGATATAACATTTCACACTAGCAGAAATTAGGAGCAAAGAGAAAAGCAAACATGGGAGAATTTGGGAGCGGGATATTTTGGAAAAGAAATCCTGTGTTTGTATTAACATTTCACCTTTGGGAAAACTTCTGTCACTGACAATTTAAAGGGCGGGCAGCCAAAATCATGTCAATTTGCTGTTACACTGGTATTTATGACTTTATTGAATTAGAGCGAAAAAGTCTGTGGAGGGTCGAGATGTTTGGGGAATAAAGAAAGAACAGGAAGTGGTTTCCAGCGAGGACAGAAACTCGGCACTTATTTTTGTTTCAAATGTCCGTCCACATATGGTCCTGGTTGTGGCCTATATTCAGAGAATCTTAGCGGTGACCCGTGACCCGGCTTCTCAGACTGACATAATTTTGGCCGTCTTGTTCTGGGTTCTGTTCAACCCCGTGTCCCTGAAGTTCAAGGGTCACCTCCAGGGAGCAGCAAATTAACCCAATGTGTCAAATCTGGCATGACACCATGTTCAGTTTGAACACTTTCCACCTCCACACAGGTGGAATTTTTCCCTCTTTCGTCTGCTTGGGGCTGAATTGAAATCACCCCCCACCTCCTCCAGTTTGATTTTATCTCCTTTTCTTTTCTGACTTCTCTTTTTTTATTTAGGGGGGGTACCAGCGTCTGATCTCACAAACCGTTTCTATTGCAGCCCAAATCCTCCTTTCTCTCTGCAGTTAAGACGTTTCAGTTCAGCTGTCACAAATTATGTTCGCCTGCCCAGCTGTCAAAACAGGGGGGGTGTCCCTTTCATTCCACCTCACATGCTACGAAAGGAGAAGGGAGCGAGGGGGAGGAGGGGGGGCTTTAACGCTCGTGTTTGGACACAAGCAATTATCTCTAATTATTGTTTTTCTTTTCAGTTTCCCTGTCCCGATGGAGGTCCGACCAGACGAACATGCAATAATCCGCTCCAGTCGTCCGGGATCAGCGGGCCTTCCAAGTCCGGGCTCGGTCCCGGGACTCTGCGGCTTTCATCTCAATGTGAGTCAGGAGTTGATTCAAACATGTAGTGATGGGAGAATTAACCCCAGAGACCCAGCTTTCAATGGGCTCAGCTAAGAGATTATATGTGTTGATGGCAGGCTTTTATATGCACTGGGCTTTTCAGAACTTTAGCTGTTAAATCAAGGCACCGCAGTCAGGTTCCTCACCTCTATATCTTCATATACAGAGCATCCTTTATCCCCCTTTGCAACTTTCCTCGTAGATTAAAACCATTTGCAGGGAAAGAGAAAGAGCTGCAGCGTTTTTTGCAAACTCTCATCAGACTGCCACTTTGAGTTTACATTTGTTGTGCAGCTTTTCTAATTCCCATGACCATCACTGAGCCTCTGGGGCTTCATTTTTCCAGTGCAACGTGGGGCTTAAAGTTGTTTGCAAATATTCAACAGAACATAAACAAGCGGCTAATATCGGATGAATCGGATCATTTGTGTGATTGAAAGTAGTAACAGTTTTAAGTCTATCCTTTAGTAAAATAAACACAAAAAAGTGTTTGCGCTACCTTATGCTGAACAAATTTAACATGCTGGCCTCAAAAAAAAATATGGGTGGAGTTATTTTTAACAGTTTTGTGGGTATTTTAGGATATCTCAAGGGTCTGCAATGTGGCAGATTTTCTATTTTTGAACAAATTCAATCATTTAAAGTTTGCCTCATGGTTTTAAGATACAGTAGGGGTCACTTAATTAGTTCTGATTTAGTTTTTGTTGGTTATATTTAGGAATTTGTGTCTGAAATGCTCCAGAAACTGTAAAATAAACCGTTTTTTATTTATTTATCATTGATGACTTTTACAGTTCCTACTGCGTTTGCTGCATTGACATGATCCTATGGTGTAGGATGTCTTTTATTTTGAAAGGAGGTCATGCAAAGCTCTGCCAAAAGTTATAAACTATTTCATTTTTTTTTAAATACTGTTTTTTCTTCAGTGTGATGTAGCGTCTTTTCATAAACACCATTAATAACATAAAGTGTTGCATAATGACGCCAACTTGTTTTTCTCTGTCTCAGAAACCACTTGAATTTTTACATTGTTTCATAATCGATTAAAGAGTTACAGTAGTTGAAAGATTGTCAATGAATGTCACAAACAGGCAGTCAGCTGGTTCCACATGCAGCAGGTTTATTAGCTCAGACAGGAACTAAGAACGGCTAAAAGTCAGCAAAACTAGATCAGGGTCAGACAGGTAGAGGTCAATTACGAGGAGCATCAAAGAGAATGGAGGAGTCAGGGTCCAGGTGAGGGTCAGGGCAGGCAGAAGACAATTGGAGATAAAGCAGAAGATCGAGTCCAGTTAGAAATGCTCGGTAATGCAGGCAGGGTGGCACAAACAATACTTCGCACAGTGCGCTGGGGTTGCTGGGAGATGTAGTATCTTCGGTACTCTGGAGATAGCTGGTGACCTGAGGAAGAGACAGAGGTCTGCTTCCTGACATAAGCGGTAATAAGCTTACAAATGTACGAAGTACAAGTGCAAAGTATTATATTGCAAGTTGACTTAAAATGATCTGATCCCACTTTTTCAATCACTGTAGCTGCTACAAAAGATAATGCAGTAAAACAAAATCCATGTGATAATATATCCTGATATTTCAAAATAAGATATTTACTATGCATTTGAAATTTACATAACAGATTCTGCTTTATTTTTGTACAAACAGGCTGTCATTTATTTTAAAAAGTTCAATCAACTTTGAACATATTTCTGTAAAGGTTGTGAAAGTGAATAACTGCAGAAAACAATTAGTTACATTTAAAACATCCTTCTCTGTTGATTTTGACTCTTCTGTAATGATCAATTTTTATTATGAACAGGTATTTATGAAGAATTTTACAAAGAAATTGATTATTTAAAAGGCAAAGTTCAGAAAGTTCAAGTTTTTGTACTTAAACAAGACTATTCAGGCTAACTTCAAAGTATTCCCAGTGGTCTTTTAATTATGGTGCAATTTTTTGCCAAAATGTAGAAAACTTGAGTTGTTTTCCAAGACATAGTTTCTGCAAAGCAGCAGTGGTTAATTAAAAAGTTGCTTCAGAGTTGGTGTGGAACAACCCCGCCGAGCAGTAAGCTTGTGGTCCGCGCAAAATATTTCCTATATCATCAATATGACCCTTTTTAAACTGCATTTTTTTTAATCTCCAAAAATTTAATTTTAAGTTTCTTAAATGTCGTCTATAATTTCCACAAGAACACGTTAAAAGCACCAAAAACACAATTTTCATCAGTGAGTTTATAATAGTTTGTTTTTCTGTAATTCATTTTACATGCTCAGAAATGTTATTTTTTCAATACACCAATAACTCACTCCTCATATTTTCAATTTCCAAGATCAGTGGCCAACAGTTTTTTAAGACCCAAAAGATTCAAATTAGAAAAAATGTAACATATGCTTTTGGATTTTTTGTGTTTATTTCAAGAAATTAATAATATACACAGGTCATATGACATATCTACTAAAATAAAAAAAACTACTTTTTAAAATCATGTCTGAAATGGTTTATTGGTTCATTTCAAGCAACAAAAAAAGACAAAAAATAAATATATATAAAATCTAGTTATTAAAATATATTTTGTATATTTTCCGTGACTTGTGACTATACACCAGGTTGGAGAAAAAAATAAAAAGACATTGTCAAAAAAAATAAAAGTAGCACCAAAAGGGCAAAGTTGAAGTCTAATAAAGTGTAGAATACACTAACAACTCCATTTAAAGCTGATCATAACGACAAAACCTCCACCTCACTTTGTATTTGGTCACTTTTTTTACAACTCTCTATGGCCTACTGAACATTAGAAGGACCACCAAGGTCAACATGTATGGTAGATCCATGTAAAAATCTACTGTGCTCTGCTTTTATTGTGGAATATATTAGTCTGTAAAAGTCATCTGACTCAATGAGAACTACTCAACTGAGCTCAGCCTTGTAGCTATAATCTTTTCATGTGCTGGAGAGACTAAGACCTGAACCTCCATAGGAGACACAGACGTTACACTAAATGGGTGATAGATACACATGAGGTAATACAATTTAACAAATCTTTTTCTTCCACATTGTTTAGCAGTTTGAGGATGGTTAAAATGTGCCACATGGATATATATTTACAGCTATTTAATTAAAGAAAATTTACATTTTTTTCACTTTTTCAGTACACATTGGATTATAAGGCACATTGAGTCTTATATTTTTGGACCTGTGTGAAATATAAGGCCCAAACGATCCACATGCTACATGTTAGCCACTTAAGAGACCTTACGCCTGGTTCACACAGAAGTTCTGCGGAACGGAGGCTGCTTCCATACAGCCCCCTTGTTAACTTTTGGTGTAGTTCACACCAGACGCAAAGCGCCATGGTCCTCCGCGGCTGGTTTACGCAGGTCAGCCTTCGTTTTGTCGTCTAGTCTATTTTTGCACGAGCGACCCGCGTCAATCTGGGCAAGAAAGTTATGCCAAGACACAAAAAAAATATGGTCAGTTATTAAAATATAACATTTTTTTCTCAATAAAATACCACTATTGACAAGTGTGATCATAGTTTTGTATCTAAACAGACTTTAGAGAGGAAAATACAGTATTCTGTGATTCCGCATGCTATCCGCTGCACGGTGCTTCCGCGTGCGATGTGAACTCGGCGTTTAAGTATTTCAATACCTGTAACTCCCAAACTTAACTTGAAAAAACATGAGAAAACAGCCTGTTACCGCTAAAACAATTGTCACTGACTACGCTAATTCCAAACCCTGTTAGTAACACTTTAAAAAACCAGTCCGACATTGCTACGTTATATTAGCATCTTTACAATAACATTCAACCTTGTTTGTTTGCAACATGTAAAAAACACGGCTGATATTACTAAAACAAATTACTACACAAACTCCCAACATTGTTAATAACACGTAAAAAAAACACAGTCTGACACCGCTACATGTTAGCCATGTTAGCATATTTACAATAACACTCAACCTTGTTAGCAATATTTAAAAATAGCCTGTTACCGCTGAAACAAACATTACTGCAACTAGGCTAATATCCAACCTTGTTCGTGACATAAAAAAATACAGTTCGACACAGTTACACGTTAACCATGCTAGCATTTTTAAAAAAACATTCAATGTTGTTTGCAACACATAAAAGATAGCTTGTGACAGCTAAGACAAACATTACTGTGACTGCGTTAAATTCCAACCTTGTTCGTGACAAAAAAAACTTTCGGACCTAGCTGCGTTAGCATATTTATAATAGCACTCAACCTTGTATGCAACATGTAAAAAGTACAACTGATACTGCTAACACAAGTAACTACACTAACTCCCAGCATTGTTACACCGACGCCGCTACATGCTAGCCATGCTAGCATTTTTACAATAGCAATCTTGTTTGCAACACATAAAAATGGATTGTTACAGCTAATACAAACATTCCCTTTGACTATGCTAACTCCCAACCTTGTTAGTAACACATGAAAAAAAACCACAGCCAGTATATATTTTGTGTTTATATAAAGCATAAAATAAACCACATTATTATCTAATTGTGTTTTATAGGAGAGGAATAAGTCTTGTCGACTCTTCTTCCCATTACATTTTTCTCAAAGATGGTTCCTTTTAGGCGGTTTTGCACTCACACCCCCTATCCTTTCCTATTAATTTCCCTCTCTTTAGGTCTGATCCGCTTCTTTTTGTGTCCTCTCCTCACAGTGGAGACATTACATGGTAAATCTCCATTGTCCTCCCTTGGAGTCTGTGTGTAATCTCTCTTGTCAAAGGGAAAATTTGGCGATTAGCCCCTGCAAATTACAAGGGGCGATCAATGTTTCTGTTCAGCCTTCATTAACTGCTAACAGGGCTCCGTCAGAACCACCCACACTACCGGGACCTTCAACCTCTCACCCCTGACACCTACCAAAGTTGTCTCCCAAAGCAAAGTTTTCTCTCTGGATCTTTTTTGTGTTTCCCTAATGCTTTTGGAATTAAAGTTCTGCCGTGTTAAACTGCAGTCAGATAAAGGGTATTTCTTTTAGACAAACAGGGGAGAGCAGCTGTTGGTGTAATGCAGTAAAGTTGGGATCGTGTGCGACATCATTTGGGAAGGCTCACATCTCTTGAAACGTTGTGATGATGGGAAAAGAACACAAAGTGTCACTCAGGAGCATGACATGCCGACATCGTGCTGAAGACCACCCGTATGAGATATTACGCTGGACAAACAGAAGATTTTACTGGTGTAATATCTTGCAGATGGGGGTCAGCCTGTGAAGAAGGCACATCAGACTGGGGTCATCTATGATGCTGGTCAACTGGTCATTTCTCCCGGCCTATTAACCACCTGGGATCAGTATGTTTTGTCAGCTTTTCCTGAGGTTTGGGTTTCATTTGCCATGCTTTGAAATCAAACACGCGCAGCCCACACACGCCTGGAAACAAAGCTTTCTCTGACAAACACACCTAAACATTTATGTACTCTGAAGTCTGATTCAACAACCAAACTCTTGTATGTTTGAGAAAACACATGTTAAGAGGCTCGTGACTCATGCCTGCAGATGTATGGATTCATAGGACGTTCAAAGCATGTCTTCACTTATCTTCTTTTTTCTTCCTTATGCAAACCGTACTCTGTCTTTATTGGTTAAAGAGACATTTTGGGAGTTTTGTGAGCTGTTTATGTTGCAGCAAAATTATACATTTACAGTAAACGTCATCTTTGGACCAAAGTCTTTTGATGCATTCACAGCAAACACGATTTACGTTTCAAGTTTGCGTCAGCTGAATCTTTTGACGCACGTCAAATTTGCTGCTGGACGCTTTCGGAAATTTGTTTATAAACTAGACACTTGCGTGGGAGGAGCTACTGTCAAAAATGTTTCACCTCATCACTACATTTATATCTCACATATAGTCTATGCAAGGAAGACACGGATGATGTTGAGAGATCAGGTTTATTTTATTTTGAAGGGCTCTACAAAGATGTCGGTGATCATGTCTCCATGTCTGGGTTGATGAGATCATTCACAGACGGCCGCTTTCAGCGGTACTTCTGTCTCGCTGTGACCCACTTTAAAATCCGCTTTACACATAAAGTAAAACATCGGATCAATTAGCAAAAGTTGTGTAATTTTTTACATTTGAAATGATTAGTTTTTACCATATTCAAATTTTGAGTTGATGATTCACTCTTACTAATATTTTTAAATGTACAGGTAACTCACAGAGTTACAGAGTTTTTGTTAAAATAAAAAGAGTAAAACTAGAGAAACTTTTCATTATTGTCTCAATATACATAAGAAAAAAATTGTAAAATTCAGGAAGAGAACAATCAGATTGTCCTCCATGTATGTTTTGGAGTTAACCCTCTAATCCAGGCATGTCCAAAGTGTGGCCTGTGGGCCAAATGCGGCCCCACTTAAATGTCCAATGGCCTTCAGACACCTTTTTTAAAATCAATATAATTTTAGCATTTACTAAAAACAGTGTATATATTTTTTATTGATTGTGATTGACAAAATTACATTTTCATATCCACCATGAAGAGGTGCTAATAAATGAAACATACCATCTACGGCTTGCTAACTGGGAATGATCAGTGTGAAAATTGGCAACTTGATGGGGATTTTGATTAGAAATATAATATTTAGATGTTTTGGTTCTATGGTAAGAAATGAAAACTATGCAATTGCAGTAAAATGTTCATTAAATAGTTCATTTAAATGTAGTGTTGTTAAAATAGCTAAAACAATGTCAGATAAATGGGCTGGCCCTCACACATTTTCACCTTACCAATTCTGGCCCGTCTTTGGAAAAAGTTTGGACACCCCTACTCAAATCGCAACATGTTATGGGCTAAAGCTGAGTCCTTAATTGGTTGACTTGAATTTGTCGCCAAATATTGAAATTCTATTTCTGCTCCCAGACTGGAGCGCCACGCCCGACACCTAAAACGGGACCTGACTTAACCCTTTAGGAGTCGCTGGTGCGTTAATGTGGCAGGCCATAAGAGGGCGGAAAAGTATGGAGAGAAAATAGACTCACCTCGATTTGTCCGTGTATAATTCTCGATTTGTGCCTAACTTTGGATTTGAGCATGCACAATTCTTGATTTATAACTCATACAATACATTTCTACATATGTATGAAAATAATTAAATATGCAATTTTCAAATGTTCAAATTAAAATTACAACACCTTAAAACTAAATTATGCACAAATCTTTAAAAATTACCCACAAATCGCTTGTTACGGACACACAAAATCTAATGTGAGACTCGTTTCAGGTCTCTGAGAAAGATGAGATTCGTGAGTAAATGATGCGTTTAGATGTTGCTACAATGTTGGGTTATCACAGTTTTTTTATCAGCCGCTTTGAGTTTAGATTGTGACTAATATCTGATGAAAACTTGACATTTTCCAACTTTCTCAAACAGATATGCCCAATAATTAATATTAAAAAAGTATAAATAAGCATTTTTGAGACACAAATCGCACAGAACTCACAAATCAAGAATTACACATGCACAAATCTGGGTGAGTCTATTTTCTCTCAATAGAAAGCAACCAACGCCACAATTAAATGGTAGTATTTGCTTAAAACAAACCTATACTAACTCATAAACATATGATTTTTTCAAAGAAATAAATCTAAGGTCGGCTCCATTAAAACAATTTGATATGGCCTAATTTATTAAACATTTTTATGTGATAAATTTGTCTCTATATAAACAAAATGAAATTAACAACATGAACAAAAATATAACCATAAATGAGGATTAACCCTTTTACTTAATCACTATAGCTCTTAAATCGTTGACACAATTTCCGTAATTCCAGTGAAATCTGAAGTGCAGAGAAGCAGCCGAGCCCTGATGTGCAACACTTTCAAGTGTAAATGCGATCAGCGTATTATGTTGTGGGGAAAAGTAATTTTGTGGCATTGAGCAAAACTTTACCTTTGTAATGCAATGAAAAACCCATATGAAATGTTGCTTTCCTTCGCATCAGAACCAGCTGTTGATCGGTTGATTTACAGAACGCCAAAGATTGTGTGTTGTTTAGGTTTTGCCGGTGTTAAAGGGTTAAAAGTATATTTCAACATTGTAAAAAGAGAAAAACACATGTAAATGTAAAACTCACCATCAAAAAGATTTAAGATGATCTCTTTCTTTAGCATCA
>NC_050523.1:5323331-5323468 GCF_002922805.2 Oryzias melastigma
TTACAGAACGCCAAAGATTGTGTGTTGTTTAGGTTTTGCCGGTGTTAAAGGGTTAAAAGTATATGTCAACAGTGTAAAAAGAGAAAAACACATGTAAATGTAAAAGTCACCATCAAAAATATTTAAGATGATCTCTT
>NC_050523.1:5323524-5331026 GCF_002922805.2 Oryzias melastigma
CACCCCCGCGACCCCGAAAGGGAAGAAGCGGCCAAGAAGATGGATGGATGGATGGATGGTTTATATTAAGGGATTAAACACTTTTATCCTTTTTTTGGAAGTTTTTGTAACTTGTAATTAGAAGGATTTTGACCATTCATACTGATCTGATATTACAACAATCCTAAAGTCCTTTTCTGTATCTCAAAATGTTCCCACTTTAGTTTTTGAGCATCAGAAATTGCTAACAGAAAGAAAAATTAATTTGGGCTGAAGAAAAATAGAAAATTCCAACGTTTTTCTAAAAATCTATACCAAATGTACAAAAAAACTATAAAAATTGTATTAATATCACATCATATTTCACAAAAATAAAGGAAAGAAAGCACAAATTTACTAAATAAAAACCTAAAAACTCAAAAAAACAGTATAATGTTTGAAGGAACGTCTTCTAACTTCCTCCAGTCAAGCTCAACATTTGACTCATCCTCCTCATTTATTATACGAGACAAAACTATTTTGAAAAATGATCTGGTCTTAAAATAACAAACAGAATCTTGTAAACCACTGTACAGATTTACGATAACATCTAGAACACCTGCCGGTTAAAGCTCAAACTTTTCTGAGTTATTCTATAGATGGACTGAGGTGAGCCGGGAAACTTTCAGGTTTGATTTATCAAAATATACACATCCACCTTGTCAGCGCACAGCCTGAGAGCCAGCATAGGATGTGCATTAGTCACAGGTCTTGAGTGACTCGCACATCTGTGAACACAGCATCAACGCTGAATGATAAACTCACGAAGCTATCCGGATGACTTTTTCCCTTTTTCTTTGGTGGGATGATTTATTTACTTTATGCACCGCCATGCATAAACACAATCTGCCTGAATTACAACAGCAAAAGGTCTGGGTGCTAGACTGGTCTTCCTGCCGTCCAGATTTGACAAACACAGTCCATCTGGCCCATTTGAAGATGAAAAAATGCAACAAAGACTCTCTGAAGTGTTGAGTGAAAAAAAAATCCGGTATCAGGCAAGAATGGGAACTTTTTCCAGTTCAATGTGATTTATGAAACATCAAATTAGTTCTTGCGCATGGATCATGCTCTGTTTATCTCTGCAAGATGAGAACATTCAAGGAAATCATCATATTTGTATAGATAATGTGTTTTTTTCTGAAATGACATAGTTAATTTGGCTTAAAAATCAAAATTAACTTTTGCTTTTTCTGCAGAAAAAAAAATGCTTGAGGAGTGTGTTTTGTGTTGTAAAAGGATGTTATTTTTTAGTTCCCCGTCCATGAAAGGTTCTAGTGACCCCAAAAGGGATAAATCAGTTTAAGAAAATGGATGGCTGGATGGTATTCTATAATTTCTTATTTCATAAATGCAGTTTATTTTTCCAGCACAGAAACAACGTTCTATAAGTTTTGTTAGTTCAAGCAACTTACAACATAGGAATTAGGTAGACTTGTGCTCTCTATAAGCTACATTTACTACAAATAGACCAGAAATGACCCCAAAAACATTCATGGGTCCGGACTTGGTTTTGTCGTGTTTTAAAGATATTTAAACGGCTAAAAAACAACCGTGTATAGCTGTGGCTGTTTGGTCCTTATGGTGTCACTGTTCACAAATAGTTTCATCTGAAGCAACAAAGATAATTGCCCCAGTGATGTGGCTTGTGTAAAAATCTTCACTGATTCTTTAACCATTCTTAATCACTTTTCAAA
This sequence comes from Oryzias melastigma, assembly GCF_002922805.2. Lineage (NCBI taxonomy): Eukaryota > Metazoa > Chordata > Actinopteri > Beloniformes > Adrianichthyidae > Oryzias > Oryzias melastigma. The sequence goes on from NC_050523.1 coordinate 5,325,240, forward strand.
CAGTTCTGAGTTTTGAAAAAAATGCTACTCAAATGCCCAAATCCCAGTCCCAGATTGGCCATAGTTGAACTGGTTTAAATTTTAAAATGAAGTACATGTTCAATGACCACGTGTTTCACATAGAGCCCGATAGGGAGTGACGCAGGAGTTCTATTTCTACCCCGCTGACACCTTAATGTCGTGACAATAAGCCTGAAAACCAGAAACGGTTTCAAAATAAAAACTTCTGTCGTATACTTTTCAAATGAAACTTTATAAAATTGTGTTTTATTTTTAAGGTTAACACTGCGGATAACACCGTCAAGTTTAATTTTGGAAGATCAAAACATGTGTTTTATAAGAATTAAGTGTGTAAATTTGGTGCTAGCTGCACCAAAAGTGGGCGGGGCATGATCAGAAACCAATCATGTTTGATAAAGTATTAAAAAGAAGAGCAAACATAATTGGTAAGCCGTTTTTGTTTCTTAATCATAATAAAACTAATGTTAAATTGGATAAATAGCTGTAATATGACCTAATGCTTTTCTAAACAACAGCTCAGCTTTTTTTAAGCTTTAGAAACAGTTTCCAACTTTGTTGTACATCATGTTTAAAACTTGATTTCAATGTTTACAGTTTATACATGATCCCTGAACGGACATCTTCGCTCAAAAAAGTCAGAAAACGTCGACTCTGAGCAGAAAGTGTCAAATAAAGCATCAAAAAATTCTAGCAAAATGTGCCAAACATGTGATATTAGTTGGAGATTCAAGAGTTCACAGAAAAAAAAGATGCTTAGATACACCGATCATGTAATGAACCCACAAGCCTTGAACCCATGTGGCGAGATGTTCTGTGTTTTGACAGAAAAAGAATAAGTACGGTTTGATTCCAGCGATAAGTACGGATACTTTTGTGGATGAAAGAGAAGATTGTTGCCTCTTTTTTTTTTTTTTTCGTCCAAAAGCGATATCAGCTGCTACATCTTAATATTTCAGCCCCACATCACTGCTCAGAGTTCACTCATGAGAAGACCTAAAAAAATAAAAAGAAAACTGATACTCTTAAAAACAAAGGAAACAAAAGCTTAGATCCAAAAATGCTGAAAATCAGTTGATCATTATCAGATGGAAACTTAACACTGTCGACCACACAGTACAGTTTTCCTACGAGCTTCTGAGGAATTACTTGTAATGAATTATGTGTTATTTTTACCAGCTTTTTCAAACAGAAATCTGTTTAAAGTTTTTGAATCTGCGTTTGATGAACAAAAGGTTGGAAAGCCCAATCTGAAGGGCTTAGCACTCTTGTAATTCCTGCTGAATCAGCAGGTTTCAGGTCCCGCTCTGACGTCTCCATTATTATCATTGAAGTTTTTTTATTATATTTCTTTCTTTATGGTTTTCTTGGATCTTTAGTTCAAAGATCTAATATCCAAGGAGGAGAAGAAAAACAGATTTATTTTACTTTTCCTACTGAAAAAAAAAATCATTTCAATTGGAGACTGAAATAAATTAAACTAGAATAGGATTTTATTTGTGATGCATATTTTTTTATATTCAAAAAATCAAAATACTTTTTTTAGGTTGTTGATGGGAGGAACGCAACTCTGTCAAAGTTTAACATCAAGTAACATTTGCGATTCTTTTTAATTTTTACACAAATATTCAATTAACTCAATACATTATTGCACTTTTTGGTTTATCTATACTGGAGCATCTCAAATTGATAAATTTAAAAACATGTTTTTTTAAACTCCTTTGTTGCTTATTAATAATGAAAATAACCTAAGAAGTAACTTCCTATTTGACATTTTTACCCTTTTCTCGGTTTGTCTTTCAAGAAAACCTCTTTAGAATCAGTAATTTCTACCAGATTTAAGATAATTCTCTATAAAATGGAACCACTACTATTAGCTGTGATGAAAATGTCTTGGTTTTTGATGTTTGTTCTTTTAAGATCAAATAAAAACATAATTCCTTCTAGTTATTTTCTTTTTGTATTGATTTTTCACTGAACTGTTTTCACAATAAAAGCTCAAATGCTGTTTATGCTTAACCATTCTTTAATACAGATTTAATACATATTTTTATGATTGTCTGAAGGGTTTTAAACTTAAATGATTCGACTTTTTAATTCCAATCATTTGAAAAGTGACTCTCGATCAGATCTTAGAGCAGCTTAGTGTCAAAAACTGAAGTCAAGACTCAACAAATAGAACCAAATGCTTTTTCAGAGAAAATAAATTGGTCTGGAAAATACAGACTAGTGATGTTAACGTATTTTTAAGGAGATGGCTTCATTCTTTGCTACTTGTTGGTTGGTCTTTGTTGCTTATTCCTATATTCTGCTGCTAGTTTTAACGTTCCATTCATTCGTCAGCTTTTTTATTTATATTTTTTAACCTTTTCTAAGTAAAAAAAAAAAAAATTGAGGCACATTTACAAAGACCTTTCTTGTGTGTTCACTTGAAACGCCAATTTTATTTATGCAAACGCATCAATAGACTGAAAAAGTGTTGGCTGCTCTTACCAAAAATAAGTGCACCTCAAGTATATGTTTTAAAGTATTCTTAATTATTGAAAAGTAGATTTCCCAAAGTGTACAGTTAAAAGTACCGGTATATTGGCCGTTTACTAAGAAGTATGCGTCTTGGGACTAAATTGTCCCACTTTTAGTTTTAATAAGTTTACTTAGAAGTAAAGTAACCTTTCTGGTATACTATTAGTTTACTGGCAATAAACTTTAAGTTTACTCTAAGGTTTGCTTTTACAAGTAATTAACTTTTACTGATTAGTCAGTGTATTCAAATAAATGTATAATATCCCAAGAATACATTTAATTCACTTTTAATGCTGTGTAAATGTTTAAGGACAGTGACACATATAGGCTAAATATATTTAGGCTTATAGTATAATTTTAAGTATAATCCAAGCATACTTAACATGAACTTATGAACCTGAAAGGTTTGTCTCTAATAAGTGAAAGTAAGCTAAAAGTATAACATCTTATTTTTTTTAAGTATTCTTAAAACAAACTTGAGTATGCTTATTTTTGGTAAGGGTGAAGCTAACTCACCATAAATACATTTTTTTACTGCTCTTAATGAACGCAAAATACACGGAAAATGAATTTTTAAATTTCCAACTTTTTATAGGATCTTATATCAGAAGATTTTGGAATAAGATGAATATACTAAACAGAATTTTTAAATTTTCTCCTGAAAGCGTAAATCTGAACAAAAAAAACAGAAGTTTGCATTAAAACTTACAAATCTAGCCAAGAAAAATGTCATGATAAAAAGGAGCACATCTATGAAATCCAATTAAAAAGTAATTTACCCCCTAATTTGATGAGTTAAATTATATTTTCTGACACAACAAACACTAGTTATAGGCAACATTTTTAAATTATAAAACTAATTTTATCCCTCAAACCAATACAAATACCAGCAAATCCACAACACAAAGACTTAAAAAAAGAAAATATTAATACCACTCCAAAATCTTCTGATAAATCACATATGGAAAAACATTGATCATACTTTAATAGAGTAAAGAAGTCACTTGTGGTTTTGTGGAGTTGCTTTTCACATGCTTTTTTTTATCCAACAGATCTTCTTTATCTCTAATTTTGTGGGAAACTACGAGGCACTCTGCCTAAAACTAGTTAACACTTCAGCCCATCATCTCCTGCTTTATCCTGACTGAAGGCGTGACGAGCACTCGCACTACAATCTCCATTGTGCTTTTGATTGAACTCAGATACCAGTGTTTTGGCTCCAAAGCATCCTTCCTGTCGTCGGAGTCCAAAAACAGAATTAATGATATGGCTTTTTGCCTGGCTCAACTTCTGGAGCTCATTTTTCACCACAAAGCTTCTGAAGTAGAAGCATTTAGAGCCGCACATCCACTTTACGTACACAAGCGGGAGAAAAAAAACACTTGGCTGCTGCAGTTAGGTCTGGATTTTCTCAAAACTCTCTTAGACATACATTTGAGGTGAAAAAAACAATGCATGTCTGGGTTTTTTACGATTTGATTGGAATAATTACCCAAAAGATGAGATGGTTAATAATAGATTACATTTAGCGAAAAAAAAAAAAAAAATGAAAATGCAACATGAGCCGGATCGTGAAGATTCTCCATGCAATCGAAAAATCTTTAAGCCAATAAGGATCTGGTTTGACAGAAAGTAATGCCTACAGTATAACCCATATTTATGCAGTAAGAATCATTGCTAGCAATTCAAACCTCCACCTCTAGAGGGCGATAATGTGCCAAAGGTTGTCCTGTCAAGACAAAAGTCCAAAGACAAAAAAGAAACTGATAAAAATGTGGCTCACAGCATTAAAAACCTTTTAAAAATAAAACAAAAACTAAACCTTTTCAGTTTTAAAATGATATATTTTTTATTAAAAAAAGTATTTTATTGATTAAAAAATCAATAAAATACATATAACTTTAACAAACTGTTTAATCTGTAATTCTGGATCTGTAACTTCAGGAACATGCATCCCTAACTGAATGATTGCCCTTTTTATCATAGGAGCCAATAAGAAATTGCTCCTTTTTGCAACCTGCCCCATCTGGGGCGTTTGAGGAACTGCAATATTTGATACTTTATGGTTTGCGTGAAAATCAGAAGGTGGGAGCTTTGTGGAACTGACAAATTACTTGAGCTTGAAAGTTGGGAGAGTAAATGATGGCATGGCCAATAAAGGAATTTCAATTATTTGTTTGTTTATTTAATTCAATTAAAAATCATTTTTTAAATATATACTTTTTAATTGTGATAATTTTATATATACGTATATATTTAATATGTAGTCTTCACCTCTTTGAAGCCTTAGTCATATGCACTGTACAGGTGTAGCAGGTTTTTGGGTTGTCCAAGCCCGAAGAGTAGGGGGTTTCAAACTCATTTTGGTTCGGGGGACACATTCAACCCGTCTGATCTCAAGTGGGCCAGACCATAACATAATAGCAAAATAAGCTATGGTCAGCTTGCTATCTGTAGCTTTGTTTATGTTCTGTTTTTTTCTCAGTTGATGCTGAAGATGCTTAAATTGATAGTCATTGAAATCACTGAAGCTAATACCTGAAAATGCTGAAGCTGATAGCTAGCTAAAACATAGTTAAATGCAAAATTAGCCTAAAAAACTGAAAAAAAATCTAAATGAGTCAAAGTAGCTAGCAAGTAGCTGAAATATAAGCTAAACTCTAAACTAGCATAAAGACTGAAACATTACCAAATGAGGTAATGTTTCAGTCAAAATAGCTAGCATGCAGCTGAAATATAAGCTTAACTCCAAATTCGCAAAAAAAAAAAACTGAAAATATAATAAATTAGCCAAAATACGTAGCATTCAGCTGAAATATTAGCTAAACTCTAAATTAGCCTAAAAAACTGAAAAATTCCCAAATTAGCCAAAAAAGCTAGCCTGTAGTTGAAATATAAGATAAACTCCAAATTAGCAACAACAACAAAAAAACTGAAAAAAATCCTAAATTAGCCAAAATAGACAAAAAAGCCTAAGTTAGCTAAAACAGCTAGCATAATGTCCTCATAACTTTCAGCTTTACTACACTCTGACTCCAAATAATATAAAGTAACGACTATTTTAATAGTCGATTAGTCGACTAATCGTGGCAGCCCTAATTGGGTGTAACAGTGAATTAATTTACCCAACTAGATTGATCTGTCTGTTAAACGACCTATACCACTAAAATGTGAACAGATTTGCCTTTAATTCTTGTTTCCTTGTTTGTACACATATTTAATTTACACTTGATTATCTTGCAAGAA
>NC_050523.1:5331033-5369874 GCF_002922805.2 Oryzias melastigma
AAAAAACCTAAATTAGCCAAAATAGACAAAAAAGGGTAAGTTAGCTAAAATAGCTAGCATAATGTAATTATAACTTTCAGCTTTACTACACTCTAACTCCAAATAATATAAAGTAACGACTATTTTAATAGTCGATTAGTCGTCGATAAGTCGACTAATCGTGGCAGCCCTAATTGGGTGTAACGGTGAATTAATTTACCCAACTAGATTGATCTGTCTGATAAATGACCTATAACACTAAAATGTGAACAGATTTGCCTTTAATTCTTGTTTCCTTGTTTGTACACATATTTAATTTACACTTGATTATCTTGCAAGAAATACAAGGAATCTGGAAAACTTCACCTGCACTGTTCAGTACCAGGTATTTAGGTAAGTTTGGTGTCCTTATGTCACGCAGGGGTTACCTTTGTGTGACGCATAAGTGTTCAGTCCAACCTGTTGCCCACAGTATGCCTAAAGAAATAAATGTGCATGAACATTTTCTGTGAAGAGGCTCACCAAGCAGACTACAACTTTAATATGTCATGTGGACCTCCTGCATGCTCCGTACAGGTTTTACCCATTTTACACCAGTATCCACCCCTAAGGGTAATTGTGAATAAGGCCTTACCTCTACACAGAATAATTAAGAATAGATTTTTAGGACACTGTGTAAATTGGTCAGTTATTTATGTTTGATTTTCTAAACTTATTGAAAGGTTTTTGTCTGTATAGTTTATTTGCAACTTTTATTTTCAGAGTTCAGAGTTTACATGGACCACACAAGGAAATAAACTCTGGTGTTGATTAAGTCATCTAATGCACCCCATTTTTTCTAGTTGCATCTGGCTCCCCTATGAATACTTTTTTGAGGTCCCCACTGGTTCCACTAAAAAAAAAAAACTCTGCGCTCACTCTTGTTCATATGTGTGAGGTGAGGTTAAACGATGATTGCAGCCTTTTGGCTTCGCCGCTCATGAGAACTTTTCGGAGAACTTCAGCATCCCTGATCGTTCTGCACCGAGGACCACACTTGAAGCCAGAATCTGCTCTCTGCTCCATATCGATCCACAAAACGCTGTTATAAAGCTAATTTTGCACCGGTACTCCACATCAGGTTTCCAGCTTATAAAAGTCAATAAAATGTGGTATTTGTGGGCTTGAGGACAAATCCACTTAAATGATCTAACATCCTCCCCCACTTATTAACCAGGCTTCAAATTTGAAGTTTCAGCATGATTTTTGTGAGCATTGCAAAACCTGCTGGCTAAGAAATGATCAATATAGCTGGGGTGTGTGAGAGTCTCTTTAAGCCAGAATAATGGCCGCGGTGCAGCACAAGTAGGTAATGCTCACTTAACCGAGCCTGATAGAAGTAGATAAAAGTGTAAACCTGACAAAAAAGGTAGAACTTAGGCACGAGTGGATAAAAAGATAAAAAGTTTGAATCACTAAGAAGCATTATCGATCAGATTTAGGGGGAAAATGTCCCATTTAACTCTGCAGCAGCTCTGATGAAGATTCTTAGGCTTTTGCTGCAGTAAAAAAAGAGAATGTGAGCGCCGCTCGCTCCAGCTGAAAGCCACCGCTATCAGATGTAGGGCTCAAACCGCAGAGTGTGGGACCATGTGGGGCAGACCACCCATGAGTGAGACCCCCCCCCACATACACCCATTTTCCCTGGCTGCAGCTGGATGAGACACAATGTGGAAGCATGGGAACCGAGCGGCTGCCATCAGCCGTGGAACCAGACCTTCAAGGTGGAGATATTTTGGGGTCTTACTTGACTTTGAATGTGCACAAATATATTTTTCGGATAAATCTCATGCTGCTCTGAGCCTGTAGTTGTTTTAGGAAAGTCCTCTGAGAGTTTCTGACATCTTGACATGCTAGAGGTATTGTCCAAGTTAAATAAAGGAGAAAACTTTATCCAGGGTTTTTTAAATCAGGACCATCTTTGCAAAAAGTAGTACACTTGAAGTGTATTTTATTAAATATAGTTGAGCATTTCAAGTGAACTATAAAACATATAGGAAGGAACTAAATACTTTCTCAGACTAAATCGGAACATTTTATTAAGGCTGGGTATTGATAATTTCCAGAATCATTGTTCTGTTTCTTCTGGAGGGCATTTCAGTTTGGCCACTAGGTGGAGCTTGTGCTAAAGCAGTGCACTTTTTTCAAGAAGAATAAGCAAATAATGAGCAAAAAGCAGTGCTTTACGTCTGGTTGACACCTCACGCGGATTGGAGGCCGCTTCCAAATGGCGCCCTTGTTAACCTATGGTGTAGTTTACACCAGACGCAAAGCGCCGTGGTCATCCGTGACCGGCCCGTGCTGTGCAGCAATTGTTTTGGCATCTGGTCAATTTTTTGCGCTATCCATGTCAATCTTGGCAAGAAGTTACGCCAAGACACACGAGAAATTCCGGTGAATTTTCAAAATATAAACAATATTTCACAATAAAATAGCACTACTGACAAATACAATCATATTTTTATATCTAAACAGTCTGAGCAGAAGCATCTGTTGCGGAAAATTACGTGTCTGGTGTGAACTGGAGGTGAAGCGGATTCCGCACACACTCCGCTTCGCAGCACTTCCGCGTGCTTAGCATTAGACTACTACTTACGACTATTAATTACTTAAAAATATATATTTCTTTAAAAGAGTTTGGAAATTTCATGTCTGTGAGTATATAAAGATGTTAATTTAGTAAGAAATGTATGTTTAGGTTGACCAAATGTTAGCATTAGATGTCTTATTGGAAATTTCAATAAATGTTAGCATCAAGCTAGCGAATTTTGGCTTTTAAGATAGATAGATCTCTATTTTTATGGATCAATTAATGATCTATTGAGCTTATATTAATTCAAATTGATTAATCTTCAAGTATACTGCCTCACTTTTCGTATAAGTTTCATTGTAGTACACTTAAATATATTACTTTTGCTAACTTGCTCATAACTTGAAATGAAGATTTACAAAATACTTAAGAAATCATTCACCAATCATCATCCCACATTTTAGTTAAAAAAAGAAAAAAAAAAGGAAACCTAAAGCTGCAGCATTCAGCCGGGATGTTTAGGTTAAGTAACCCCCTGGGTTAATAAACTAAACAAAGGTAAACCATGCAAAATGGCTGCAATGAAAGCCAGGCTTTGTAAACGAAGCAGAGTTTACAAGATATGAGGGGTTGGGGCTGCATGCGTGAAACTTTAATGCGAAACAGGTGACGAATGTGTTTTTACTCTAATAAAGAGAGGATCCTGAAGGTTTAAAGTCTGCACTTTAATATTAACCTGATATCACCACAAATATCTCCAGGAAGAACGTTCGTTAAATCAAACGATAAACAATAAATTATAACTTAGAAACACAAAGAGGAGCTCGTTGTGCCCGACTCCCTTTGAGAGTTATCTGTCTGGTATTCCAGGTTTGTCTTTGCTTTATGTGAGTTATTGTATTCGGATTCCCAGTTTGAGTCGGGGAACAAACGGAGCACGTGGAGCAACTCCAGAGAAAATATGAACCCCAAGAACAACAAAGGGGTTCTTTTTAACTTCTCGAAGCCAAATCTCCCAATAAAAGCTGAACAAACATACCCCGCAACTTGCGAGCGGCTGCTGTCCAGCGAGTTTCACTGAATAGCAGCTTACTTTCAAAAGGGGAGGGGCGGGGGCCTAATGAAAACTTCACCTTAACTGAAATAATAAAAAGCACACCGCCCAAACACTGACGATCTGTCCCTCTCTGTGGTGTTTGCTCTGGGTCTCTGCTCGTCACTCGAGACGGCGCTTTTGTGTTTTCGTCTGTTTATTCTTTCAGGGAGATAATGTGATGTCCATTTCAAAGATTTCAAATGTGCTACGCACCCCTGGAAAACCACAGTGTCTTGGATGTCTGCAACCAAACCTGATGGCTGCGAGGCAAGCCCTGACCCGTGACCAAATTCAATTCAATAATACTTTATTAATCCCCAAAGGGAAATTATATCAGCAAACCTGAGCACCTCCTGAAGAATACCAAGCGTGGAATGAAAGAGAGCAGCCTGTGAATGGTTACTGTTCAATTTGTATTTGGTTCCCCACTGGTCGCGGAGCTGAGATCAGAGCCGAAAGTGAAAACACATGTGGAGGGTCAGCGGGAGCAGAGGACCGCCACACACAAGGCTGAAAGAAAGAAAAGGGCAATGGGAACTTGTGTGAAGAAATGGATTGAGTAAACAAAGTCTGCAATCGCCTGCACCCTATTATCCTATAATTTACACTGCATGGGAGCTGGGCTTTCAAAAGGAAACCATCGCCTTTGACTGGAAAGTGGCATTCCACACCTCATGCCAATCAAAATCCAGAGATTTCATTGAGCGAGACAAGATTTGAATTTTTGAGGGCTTTTGTCTTTCTCTAGAATATGTAAAGTAAATCATTATATCATCAACGTACGACTTTAGAAAACGTATTTTCCTGTTTTACATTAGATTTAATTACATAATGATTCCAGAAACTGTGTTTGTAGAATAAATAATTATAAATAAGTGTTATGTTGGGGTGCATTGTGGTATAGTGGTTAGCACTCACCTCAAAGCGAGATGGACATGGTTCGAATCCCAGCTGGGACCTTTCTGTGTGCAAAAACATGATTCATAGGTAAATCATTGAGATTTTTACATGTTACTTCTTTTTCTTAATTGGTGATTATAGATTATCTTTAAGTAGGAATGTGTGATTGTGTGGCTCTGAAAAAGACTGGCAACCTGTCCAGAGTGTACTCTGGCTTCATGCTTCTGTAGCTGGGAAGGGCTCCAGCAGCTCTATGACCCTAAAAGAGATTTCGTAGAATCAGAAAATGGATGAATGGAGAATACTGTGTAGCAGAATAGGTGAGGAAGAAAGTACTGGTTAACCCATGAGAACCCATGATGACATCAATGTCACAGAAAAATATCAGAAACGTTTTGTGTAGTAAACTCGGTTTGAGGTATTTTTTACATGGTTTTATTTTTAACGACTTTGTCTTTATAGGTTCATGATCAATTCAATCTATTTATTTGAATATAAAATATCCCCTTTACATTAGCTGTTACAAATACTTAAAATCCTCCTCTGAAGAAAATCCTGTTTTTTGAGTTTTTAACATGCATGTGTGGTATTTTTCTTATAAAAGAGAACAAATGTAATAAGAAATCATTCAGTTTTGGCATTTCTGAGTATTTCTCCTTTTAAATCTGTCAATCCAACTGTCACAGTCAGACTCAGCTCTGCTGCACATGCACTAAACCCTCATCTGTTCCTAGTGTCTAGTTCAGGTTCTGGAGAAGAGAAGATGGTATCTTCACATTGACTGCAGTCAAATGAGCCGCCGTTCACATTTCTGTGGTCAAATCAGCATCACTGGATTTTTGGTGTGAGTTTCATCCAATACTTACGGTAGCAGGACTGAGAACGCTGGAAAATCTCCACCAGACTCCACGGAGCTTCTTGATGTGACCACGGAAATGTGAACGGCGGCTCATTTGACCGCAGTTGGAAAGGATTGTAAATCAATGAAAGAGCATTTTGATGTTAGCTTTCGTTATTTTATCAAGAACTCTGAGAAACCAATGATTGAATGTATTGATCACAGCAACATCAATAAACATTGGAGAATTAGCTAAAAGAGTCTTTGGTGAACTGGAAGGAGAAAGAATCAGGATTTTGGAGGAAGTTCTGTCCATGAAGATCTTCACTTCCTCGTCCAGCTGATATTTGGATCAGAACCATACGACTGGACATTACTGATAATGATGGATATTTTTATATAGCAGCGGTGAAGATTTACGCCAGCAAGACACAGAGCTATAATATTCAGACAGCGGGGTCACAGGGGCGAAGCTACTAGCTCAGCTCCAAAAGCCACGCCCCTTCAGAGGAGATTTTGGAAACAGAAGCTTCAGATCAACATGAAAAATGGCTATTTAAGACGTTTATGTTGTGGGATTTTGGTTAAGAACTTCACAATCATAATTAAAACACTACTGGGAACATTTTTTAGTAAAGATTTGTCATAAGGGGACTTTAAAGACCCACTCAAAGGAACATTTGTTTTTTTTATGATCTTTAAGCTTTTTTCTCATGATGGAGGACATAAAAAAACTTGAGCTAAAAATTGGATTTCTGAGCATTTCTTTATTAGGAGCAGACAAAAAATATGCAGATGGGAAAAGCTTGTAGGTGCTACATTTGGCAGACCACAAGCTCCATGATCTGCTCCATTCTGAACAATCTATTTGTAGACGTATGTCTATGTTTTTTCCTCGTCCGAGTTTTCATCTGGCTAAAAACTGTATGGTTCTATAAGCTCTGATCGTGCTCTCCATTTTTGATGCACCGGAAATTTTAGGTTGGGGCTGAAAGCTAACACGAAAGTGTATAAGCAGATCGATGATGGGAAATGGGAGCGGGCTTACTCCGAGCCAAATTAGCAGAAAAACTTGCATTTAGGTCGCTGCGCGGTGGAATTTTGGGATATGTGACTTAGTCTTAACTCAACATTAATTTTTTTTTTTCTCAAAAATGTAATCCTGGAAGTTCTGGATTTACAGATAAATCACAACTTCTCTCAATAAAACAGTTGAACGATGGAAAGGAAGGACTTTGCTGCGCATGAGGAGAACAAAACTAACCGATCCCAGTAAACGGGATAAAAACTTTGCACGTAAAAAGGGAAATCTCTGGTTGGTGAAAAGAATGAGCAGATCATAACGAGTCATTTTTCTTCTTTTGCACATTTCTGCTGTCTTTCCCCCCCGGGGATCGTGGAATGGAGGCTAATTGAAGTCAGCATCGTCTCACACAAAAGCGAGACAGATTATTGCAGCTTCTCATCTGTTTGGTTTGATGGGCAAAGGAGGAGGTTATCCAACCTTTGAATCTTACTGTTTATTTATTCAACAGCTGGGCAAATACCCGCAGCCTCTCTGCATTAGGACTGGTTTTTTAAACATTTAGAGAAGACAGGGTCCAGTGTTTATGCCTCCATCCTCCCTCACATCTGCACTTAATATCATTTTGCAGACTTTACGCAGAATAAGGGCTCAATCCTTTGTTATGACAGGCAGATATTTTGAACTTTTTAAGGATTAATATTGTTTGCTTTTCTGCTCACTCCAGTCACTTTCACTCTAAAAAACTGGAGTCTTTTTTAAATCCATCTGTCACGTTCATAACCTAAAATGAGGAGTTTCTCCTACCTTTTCCCCTCATTTTAATCTTTGTGTATTTAATTTAGTCTAAAGACGTGTTAGCCCAATTTACTCCCAATTCATAACTCCCCTTTTAAATGGCCAAAACTAGCTCTGCAGCTTCTCTTCTGCCAACTTTCCTTTTCTGATATAGCATTTGATCCTCACAGTGGAAAGCTAACCACAGCCAATCATGTCATTGTGTGATGTTTGGTCGATCCAGTTGTTGCGTTCTGAAATGTTGTAAACTGGGCCTGATTTCCTGCCGGCTGTCAGAGAGCCACAGAAAAACCAGTTTCTCAGGCCAAGCTGTCGAAAGAATGAGTCTGATTTACAGCAAATGAGTTTAGTTGAATATTACGCCGAGGGAGTCAGTTACTCTGCAAGGGATGTGTTACAGCTGAAGTTCAACAACGCAAAAGCTCATTTCCTTAATGATCTACTGCAGAAGATTTGACTAAAAATGACAAAAAATTAGAGTTTTATTGACAGATTGCAGGACAGGAAACTGAGACATTCAGATAAGACAATAGCTGCAAATGAAATGTTTTACTGTTTTTGTCTTGCCTTGTTTTTTTCCTGATTTTTTCATGAATGTTGCATTTTTCTGAGTGTCATGGGTCCCCAGGTAAAGTCTCACATGTCCCAGGAATGGGTGGACCAGAGGCCAAATCTCCAGTGTTATTATATTTTTTAAGGAATTTTTTTGTTCTCAAATGAGCATGTTTTTAGAATCTTTTCCATTCTGTAACATACAGCTACCACAAAAGAAAAAACACTCTAATTGATAATGTATTGTCATATTTTGATCAATTTTTAATGAGTTTTTTTTTTATTGGGTACAGGTAAAAATTACCCAGAAAAGTAAAGGTGTAATGGTGAAAGTGTTCTAGGGTTTAAGTTCCACTTTGATCTATTCTAAAAGTTCTGTCACCCATAACGGAGGTCTCTGCAGCTTACAGCCCCTCACACCCCAATCCTAACATTACTGATGCAGCAAAAATGTTGAGTAATATTAGAGATATCCAGCTGTGGAGTGTGGAACCAGATGTCTGCTAGGAAATCAAAGACGTACATGGATCTATTTGCCTACAAGTGGATGCATCAGAATGGAGCAGAGCAGGGAACTTGTTACCGACCCAGTGTCTTTTCTACATTCTAAATACGATATTTTTGAAACTGAATTTTTTTTCGCTCCTGATCCACAGCGATAGAAACTCACAAATGCAATTTTAAGCTCAATTTTCCTAATTTATGTCCTTCATCATCAGAAAAATGCCTCAAAAGTTCTGTCCGCTCTGCTCATCTTTCTACACTCCAGTTTTCTTCTATGATTGTCAGATTTTGCTGCTCTGAAAGGGTCATTTTTTCAGTGTCCTTTTCAGTCGATCCACACAGATCTTACCTTTTCTGTGAAAGTGTGACAAAACAAAGAAAATTTAGTTTTTTTTTTAGATTTGTTACCTTCAGCTGAAAAAAACTCTCCCCCTGTTGCTGAAGTTTAAAAGGTAAACGTCGAACTTTTAGACAGACTTTGATTGATATTTAAAGACCCACTCCAAAGAAAATTTAGATTTTTATGTTTTTTAAATTATCTGATGATGGAGGACATACATACAAAAAAATACCTTAAAATTGTGTTTCTGAGTATTTTTTTCTGATGCATCCACTTGTACACACATAGATCTGTGTCCGTCTTTCTGCCGCTCTGCAGAAACTATATAAAAAAAATATATAATTTTAGCTAAAAACTGTAATCACAATAAACCTGGAATACTTTTTTAAATAGATCAGAAAATTATTTTTAAAATCCTTCAGTTTTTTTATCATTTTTTTCACATTATGAAATTGCACAATCTCAATTTACAACTGAACATCGAAATATCCTTTAATTTAACATATCTTTCCTATAATTATCCCCTCAAAATGCAATGAAAACTTTAGATTTGTTTTTTTATTGGTACAATTTGACCACGTATGACGATGCTCTAACATTTTTATTGTCTTGATTTTGTTTTTCCTTCATTGTGACGTTGAGAGCAGCTCATCAACAAGCAAACCTCTTCAAAGAGAGTTACAAAAAGAAAAAAAAGTTGAGAAAACTCTGCCTCTGGTGGAAGATGGAGTCCAAATCTTTGTGTTTTGCTCAATTCAAAGCGGTTTGGCTTTTCTGGGCCCGCTTTAGTGACAGAAGATTTCAACACATGGTGACACAAATTGAAATCCCACATTAGTCTGTGGGCAGCAGCAGCCTTTGTTCATGGAGCAATTTCCGCTTTGATTTGATTGACCTCAAAACATAGTTAAGCTGTAAAACGCAACAAAAAATGCTAAATACATATATTTTTCTTACCATTTATGTATTGGCTAAACCAGCAAGTTTCCTCTGATTTGGGGGTTGAACGCGTTTACCATGAAGTGATTGAACTGTTCTGTGGGTTTGAGGAAATTTGGAGGACAGATGAGGAAAACCAGCTTTTCTCTGACGGAAACATCCATAACTCTGTTCTGCTTTGTCATTTTTTTATGGTGAAAACAAAATCCCTTTACAACAGCAATGAAAGGAAATCCTGCACGTCATGTAAATTGCATTAGAGCTAAGTATACTTTGTGCAGGAGTTTGACATGTTTCAGGACGTTTTTAAAAAGACAATTTAGGTTCTCTGTAAACTTTTTTTGTTTAGTTTTTTTCTGCTGTGTTTAATGTTGGTTAGAAAGAGAAACAGGAGGACATTTTGAAGGTCCAAAGCCAGACATGGCCTTTAAAAACTCTTTATTCGTGAAATCGCAACAGACTCAGTTTGAAAGCCAAAAAGTGTCACTTTTTCTTCAGTTTGGTTTTATGTTTTTGGTATGAGTTAAGATATCTGTCAAAAAGAGAATGTAAAGACAAAGTTGTGCACAAATAATTACTTTTTGCACATCTATGCAAAAAATTTAGGAATACAACATTTAGTTTGACATTTAACATTTCGGTTTTGTCTTTTTTTCCCCTGAGATTCTGACTCAAGTTGTAGTCAGTACACAGTTACTTTGTTAAAATAACGTTTTGTGACTCGATATTAATGCCTGTGAACCGTAGACATAAAACAAATGGTAAACCGGTGATACATTTTTAAAACAAAGAAAAGTTATATTCAAAACAGACATGTCAAATGTAAAACCAATTGTTGTATTCGTATTTTTTGCAAAGTTGCACAAAGTATTGATTTGTCCAGAATTGTGTCTGTATGTATATTTTCTTTTTGACAGTTATCTCACCTCATACTACATTTTTTCTTCCACATCTTCTGTGGCGGTACGACCCACTCCAATGAAAGTTGTCTTTTTGCTGTTTTTGACATGTTCTTTTAGCATTTTTTTCTCATAATTAAGGACATTTAAAACTCAGTTTTGGAGTATTTCTTCTGAATATTTTGGTCAACACTAGAGAAATGTAATTGTGTATTAGTAAAAATGTACAGTATGTATTTTTGTATGTGTACCTGTGTGTATGCATACAGTATGCAATTATGTGTGTAAATAAATATGTAGCTGGTTAAATATTTAGATTTTTTTATGTTTGTGGAATATTTGTAAACTTGATATTAAGTTTTGTTTCTGAATAAATTACATTTTTTGTATGGTCTTTGAAAAGCATGACCATTTTGTGGCCACATTTTGTAGTTTGTGCTTACAAATTAGTTTTTGGTAACCACAAATTTACATTTATTAGTATTTTGTTGACAAAAATTAGCATTTTGTGGCCAAATTTATCTAGTTTATGCTTACAAGTTAGTTTTTGGTAGCCACAAATGAGGATTTTATGAACATTTTGTTGCCAAAATTTAATAGTCTGTGTTTAAAAAGTGCAATTTTGTTGCCACATTTTGTATTTTATACTTAAATTCTTTTTTTGGTAGCCACAAATTATCATTTTATTAGCATTGTGTGGTCACACATTAGTATTTTGTGCACACCATATTGCTTTTTTTTACCTCAAATTTGTATTTTGGCGTCACAATTTAATATTTTGTGTAAGAAGTCCTATTTTTTGTCACATTTTGTTTTATATGCTCACAAATTAGCTTATGGTAGCCACAAATTAGTATTTATTTGGATTTTGTGCACACAAATTATCATTTTGTTGCTACATTTTTGTAGTTTACTTTTATTAGTTAGTTTTTGGTAGCCAAAAATTAGCATTTTATTAGCTTTGTCTGGTCACAAATTAGTATCTTGAGCACACACATTAGCATTTTGTGGCAGCAGTATAGTATTTTGTGTGCAAAATTAACATTTTGTGGCCATATTTTATGTTTATGCTTACAAATTAGTCTTTGTTAGCCAAAAATTAGGACTTTATTGACATTTTGTGGACAACAATGTTTATTTTGTGTGTGCAATATAGCTTTTGTGGCCACAATTGTAAACTTGCTTTTGCTTTGTGGGTGGGACTGCTAGCGTCTTCTTTGATATCCCATCACCCCTTTCTTTACTTTCTGCCCCGTTAGCTTACAGCCGCTTACAACTCCAAGCTTACATGATCGATGCAACAAAAATCATGAGCAATATCAGAGCCTATCTGTCTGCAAGTGGTTGCATTGGAATCAGGTGGATCAGTAAAACTTTGGCCCGCCAATTTCACTTGCTGTGTCAAAAAAGCCTTTTCAAACTGAATTTTTTTCATCTGCTCCCTGATTTATCCCATTTGGAATAAAGAAATAATGTGAGAAAAATGCTACAAGAAGATGTTAAAATCAGCAACAACACAATTTACTTTGGACCGGCTCTTTAAAATGTGGCTATATCTTTCTATGACCCCCCACGGGTCTGGACAACCCAAAAACCTCCAGCACCTGTACATGTCAACCCGCGTACAGGTGCATTAAATGAACAGGCTTCATCTCACTATTCATGTTATCGCTGTGTTCTGATCAGCTGTGACAGCAGCTTTGAACGGACTTTTTCCAGGTAAAAACTACTTTCCTCGTGAGGATGTGAGTCTAATAAAAATCTATTTTAAATCATTGAATGTGGTTTCAAAATATGTGAAAGTGCATCTTTACCGACCATTTTTTAACCACTTTTCAAGTATTTCTTCATTTCTATTCATTTAGGATGCTTTTGCTGCTTCCATTTCCTCAAAATTCACTTTTTTAACCCAAATATTTAACGGATGATGTCTAATTTTGGCCATTTTTAATCCTATTTGTGTGGTTTTAGGCTACTTTTGCAAGAGCAGACAGTGAATGGAGGGTCCTGTAAACTCACCACAAGTGATTTAATACAGTGTAATTTTCTTGCCTTTGACTGGCATGGCGTGGTGTTCAAAGGCGGCCGTGAGGCGATGCTTTTAAGGACAGCTCCATTGAGAGCGGTTACATCTTTCCCCCCTTTTTTTTAAATTGAAAAACACTCACACACATGCAGAAATCATTTCCTCTGCCATAATTCAGATGGACCACCAGCCAAGTCAGAAGAGAGTCTGGGCTGCGCTGAGTGTTTACCACCAGTGTTCCTCTTGCGTTATGAGTTAAAGCATCTGTCAAAAAGTGAGGACTTGGAACAGGGAAAGCTTCCCCACCCATCATAATGAGCCTCATCCCCACCATAATTGGTTGGCAGTGATGTCAGATGAGCATGTGCAGACAAGAGATGGATCACGTCTCGCAATCTGTGAAAACGAGACCAAAAGAAATGATTAATTTCTGCTCTAAAAACACAAAAATGCATTAATCGTTTCTACACGGATCGTGGCACATCGCCCACCAAAGTTGTGATTCTTCAGCTGTTTGCTTTCATCACGTTCAGTGTCTGCAAGGCAGCCGATGATTATTTTTCATTGTGTTTCACACTACCAACTCGCTGCACTTTGTCATGGCTGGCAACTCTTTATTTACAACAACTTGTGTGGCAAATGGCACGCAGCTGACAAACATTACACAACTTTTAGTTCCCACTTTGTTTATGATAGTATTTCCAGTAAAGCGGTTACATTTCAAACTTTGCCTACATTTATTGATCTGTATTTCTGTTTGTTAATGTCACATGTTTATGTGTGTTGTTATAATCTTATTATTTTACAAATATGTTGCTCATTCTTTTTGGTTTAACGTAAATACCAGTTGATGGAGTTCTTTGTTTTGGGGGTTTAAGGGAGATAATGAAGGGGAGGTTGGTACATGAGACGGAGCTAACGCGTTTGAGCAGCGCAGATCCACTAATAAGTTAAAAAATAGACTGAAAAACAAACTTTTGAGGAGTGTTTTCTTCTGCTATTTTTGTCTGTAACCACATATTAAAACAGGTAAAATCTCTAAGTCTCAGTGTGGGAAATAAGGAGAGGGACACTACAGTATATTCTTTATTATTTTGTTATCATGAGAAAACAAAATTCATATTCTCGTGATAAAGAGTAAAGGGATCTTGTTATCGCGAGAAAACCAAATGTATTTTCTCATGATAATGAGATATTAAATCTCGTTATCGGGGGAAAACCAAATACATTTTCTTGTGATAACGAGATAGTGGATCTCATTCTCACGAGAAAAGGAAATTCATTTCCACGTGATAAAGAGATAGTGGATCTTGTTATCACGAGAAAACCAAATTCATTTTCTTGTGATAAAGAGATAGTGGATCTCGTAATCACGGGAAAGGGAAATTCCTTTTCACGTGATAAAGAGATAGTGGATCTTGTTATCACGAGAAAACAGAATTCATTTTCTTGTGATAAAGAGATAGAGGATCTCATTATCACGAGAAAAGGAAATTCACTCTCTTGTGATAACGAGATAGAGGATTTGGTTATCATGAGAAATCGAAATTAATTTTCTCGTGATAAAGAGATAGTGTATCTCGTTCTCACGAGAAAAGGAAATTCCTTATCTGGTGAAAATGAGATAGTGGATCTCGTTATCACGAGAAAAGGAAATTAATTTTCTTGTGATAATGAGATAGAGGATTATGTTATCATGAGAAATTGAAATTAATTTTCTCGTGATAAAGAGATAATGTATCTTGTTCTCACGAGAAATGGAAACTCCTTTTCTGGTGAAAATAAGATAGTGGATCTTGTTCTCACAAGAAAAGGAAATTCATTTTCTTATGATAAAAAAATTGTGCATCTCATAATCATAAGAAAAAGTAATTAATTTTCTCGTGATAACAAGATCAACCATCTCGCATCATGAGAAAACTGTCAAAAAAATTAATTGTCAGCTTCTTTAAAAAACAACGTTTTCCTCCTTAATTAATGCACATTACCAAAACAAACTAAAAGTGAAGATTTGATTGAAAGCAATTGTAGATGACGGACTCAAACACATACAGAGAGAAATAATAGCATAAAATAATTACCAAAATCATCCAACATCCTAATATGTACATGTTTTTCAAAATAATCATATTTCTCAATTTTTGTCAAATTAATTAGATCTAACTATAGAAATGAAAGATTTCGAAGGATCTTTGTTTTATAGAAATGAAAAGCAATTTAAATTGTATTTGTTTCTTTTGATTTTTCTGTACTTCAAAACACAAGATAAAATATAAGACAAATTATTTATCCCAAGTTACATTTTTTTAACAAATTAGTAATTTTATTTATCTAATAGATGCTTCTTTAATGTGTATTTCTTATGAAGTGTATGTGAATTTTACCTTTTTAAACCAAAAATCATAACTTTTTCTTCTGCAAAATTTAATTTGGAACCTTTTTCAAAGTATCTTAATTCTCCTCTAAAACTGTGTTAACGCTTTGAAGAAAAGCACAAAGTTGAAGTCTCTAATTAATATACTAAATATAAAAAAATGATGAAAACATGGTTGATGTGCCCCAAAACAGAAAACATCATCAGTCAAAATATTCAGAGCACTCCAGTCTTCCCAGTTTTTTTAAGTCTTCAGTTAAATGAACAGATAGCACAATTGGACAGATGAATGTACAGAATTAAATACTGGAATCAATTTAAAGAGCAAAATTTTTGCTCAACATTTAGTTTATCCAAGTAGTGGCTTTTTAAAAAAGTAACTGCTTAACAGCATTCTTTCTTTAAAAGGAGATCCAATTTTCTTCATTTTTTTTCCAAGTCTGCTGCAGAAACTCCCATCAATGTTTGGAATTAATTGGTTTCTTTGTTTTCATTTGTCTGTCCAGTTTATTCCAAATCAGCTAAATGGAATTCAAATCTGGAGATTGTGATGACCACTCCATGTTTTCAGGATAACCCTAATTTTCTCTTTCCTCTTCTGGTGGATCTAGAATAGCTTGGATTTGTGTTTTGGGTCATCGCCTTGTTGTAGGATGAACCCTTCCCTAAAACTCCAGAGGGAATCCTATGTTGCTGCTCTCACTGTCCAAGCTAAACACCCAGGATCCAAAGACAGTCCCATACCATCACACTCCCTCCTCCAACTAATTTATTTAAGTTGATAAATTTACTTACCTGGTAAATACATCCGTGAGACATCGGATTAAGTCAACTTCAATTTGCAAAGTGTTCTTTTTCAAACAGATTTATATTTTAGGCAGAATCTTTTATGGTATAAATGCACACAATGATATACAGTGACATCCTTTGCCACATACTGTAAAAATGTAAATGTCCCTGCAAACCTGAAAACAGAGCCAGGAAAACTTTTATTACTCTAGAACCAAAACAAAAAAAACTAACAGTGATTAAAATACTTGAAACTGGAGCCTACAATTTAATTAAGAACCACTTTTTAACTGTTTATGGAACCTAATTTTAATGAAAAGTCTTTATTAATGCCTATTGATGCATCCAACCACTGTGGCTCCTAAACTACCTTCATTTAGTATCTCTTGACTGGAGAAAGGTAGTTTGTCCTCTCTCGGTGGGTGGAGTGCTCCTGCCTGAGGTGGAGGAGTTTAAGTATCTTAGGTCTTGTTCACGAGTGAGGTAAGACTGGAGTGTGACATTGACAGGCCGATTGGTGCGGCGTCTACCGCTATATGGTCGCTATACTGGTCCATTGTGGTGAAGAGAGAGCTGGGCCAGACAGCAAAGCTCTTAATTTACCGGTCGATCTTTGTTCCTGTACTCACCTATGGTCATGAGCTCTGGGTCGTGACCAAAAGAACGGCGTCTTACAGACAAGTGGCTGAAATGAGTTTCCTCCAGCGGGTGGCTGGGCGCTCACTTAGAGATAGGGTGAGGACGCCTCCCTGGAGAGGTGGTCCGGGACACGTCCCACTGGGTGTTGACCCAAGATACGGTGGAGAGACTACGTCCCTCAGCTTGAGAGTCCCCCCAGAGGAGCTGGAGGAAGTGGCTGGGAAGAGGGAAGTCTGGGCATCTTTTTAAGACTGCTGCCCCCACGAACTGGTCCAGGATGAGTGGAAGAAGATGAATGGATTGCTTCTAAAAAAACATATTAAAGTCAAGTTAAAACTCTGAAACCAGTTATTTCAGTTGTAAAATTGTGTTGTTTTTTTAATCAGAGTGAATTTTGTTTTACTTATAAACTGTAGTGTCCCTGAGAAGACTTTATTTTTAAGAAACTTGTAAATCTTGAATATAAAAATGTATACGAGTTTCTAGTGTAGGGGTGGGAAAAATTACGGCCCGGGGGCCATATGTGAACTACTTAATCTGGCCCACCAAACTGGAATAAATTCTAATATTTTTTAATAATGTTTTATTTTCCCTGTAAGATGGGGCACTACAAATACATTGACTGTAGTTTGGTTATTCTGCGTTCATGCAGTGTCTAAAGATTTTTCTGACATTCACATGTGTTTTCTTAGATGGACAGGCATTTTTCCGATCATTCCAACTTAGCATTTCTCTAAGTTTTGTGTTGCATTTTTCCCATTGGGGAACTAAAATAAGAACAAAACTCACTGTGTTGAAATAAAACTTGAAACTCCAAAATGTTCTTTTTAAAAATATAAATGTATACACATTTTCAATCAAAGTCAAAGCATGTTTTTGTCCAGATTCCATGTTATTTTTATCATATGAGTTTGGTTACTAAAAAAAAAAAGAAAAAAAAAATCCACACGTTTAAGTTACCCTTTGTGACAGACAAGTCAAAGCCTCCTAGTGGCTACTTGGAGAACTGCACCTTATGTTTTCCAATGAGCTTCAACCAGGAAGTCACCAATCAATCAATAACTTTCTTTACATACACAAGATTATGGTATTAGATGCAGAAATATTTAGTCAAACTTTAAAAATGATCTATTTATAATGAATTAATGTAATGTTTTAAATGCAAAAAAAAAACAATCTAAAAGTATTAGCTTAAAGTTTACGTCTGAGAATACATTTACTTTTGGCTACCAATAGTTATATTTGTCCAGCTTTTTATTGTATAAATAGCATTTTTATTTATTGTTTGTCATATTTGTCAAGTTTTATTAAAAATTTCAAAATAAAAGTGTCAATAAAACTAAGCTAACCAACATAAGGTTTAAAAAGTCATAGAGAAAGAGGCATTCTATTTGCTTTTATTACATATTTTGCAGCTTAACAACACGTCTCAGTATGTAGAAGGTGAGAGGCTGAAAAGCCTCCTGAAATAAAAAAAGGCTTCAATGTAGGTGGCACATACGAAGCGGTTACCTCCATGCCAAATTTGCTGCTGCGCTCGCTGCTAATATTGTGCAGGTCTTATGCTGCTACATTCTCTTGCTGTGCACATGCTCAGTTAAATGGGGAAACCACAACTTAAGAGCTCCACCACCGGGGTATAATTTTTCTAAATTGTTTTAAAAGCCACATAATGTTATATGCTTGTATAAAGCCGAGCAGAACCAGACTGCCAGGGAATTTTAGCACCACCCTCGGCCTAATTATTGGCCTAATCTATTAACCAGGGAGGCTCGGCGAGTGGGAGACCCCCGTCCCACCACCCGCATAGCATACATCCGCGCATCCTAATGAGAGGTGTTTGGGTGGAGGGTGACGGACTTGCGTGTCCGCGGCCCACTGCACACAAACTGAAGAGGAGCTGGTGGTCTCTCCCATCAGCAGACATCAGGCTCCAGCGGGAAGAATAAAAGTGTCGGCGGACACTCGGGAGGTCAGAACCACAGCCAGCTTATCTGAGGGCTTCAATGCTAGTCCAGATTTACCCTTATCCAATAAAAAAAACATTCTGTCTGGAGTTGTTTGTGCATGTTTGTTGTTGTAAAATGGAAATCCCCGGTTGACAATAAGCTGCTTTTTGATTTCATTTAACAAAACCAAATGTTGGAACGGAGACAATGTTCGGAGTTAAGGAGAAAATAAGCCCGGTCGGGTCAGGGACACATTTATTTCTCCAAAGTCTCTGTCAACAGCAGGACAGTGGCACAGTAAGCAAACAGGCCCGCCAGATTTCCCTGTGTGTTTCTCTCATCAGATAACCGCCTCACTTCCCCGAGCGCTGGTGAATGAAGCTCCAGATGTGAGCCATGTGCACATTTGGCGTTGTGCAGGGGTGGGAAACGTGCTGAAGTGAAGGAGCGGAGAGGGAACTTCACATACGTGGAAACACATCTCTTCTGGCAGGGTGATTCTTGAAATGGATAATTAGGTAACGGCAGCTGGCAGGAGGAACCTGGCAGTTGGGTGGTCATACAGATCGTGGAGTGACTTCCAGGAACGCCTTTGGCTTCGGTCTCTGCGGGTTCGACAGCAACTGCCGCATGTTAAAAGAGCAGTTTGTTCTTCACACGCTGACATACGGACGTCAAACGCTTTACCTCATTTTGAAAGTGTATCTGTATTGTTGCAGCGAGTAATATTTATCATCGTATTATTTCCTCCAAATGTTCAAAATGCAGCAAACTCTCACCGGTAGACAGCAAGATAATCAATCAATGGGTGAATTTGTGCAGAAACGAGATAAAGTTTTGCAGATATGACTTCAAAAATAAACAGATTTAAAAGTAAAATAGCTTAAAAATGACTTTAAAAAAAAGAATACAATCTTTAAATCACACAAAAGTGGACCACATGTAAAAATAGGTTAATTTGTTGGATACAAAATGAAGTGATTTAATTTCAACAAATGCTTGAGGGCCTCAGAACCAATAAAAATAGCTTGCTGAACAGATATTGTCCCACTCTAATCATTGTTTAAATCATTCTAAAAGTGTTTCCTGTTGTCTTTTCATTATGATTAAGTTGTTTTCAGCCAAAATCCCAAAACCTGTCATTTTCTAGGACATAGTTTCTGCAGAGCTGCAGTAGTTCCTCAGAAATTTCCATCTTTAGTTTCACAATCTTTTGTATTAAAACGTGCCAAAAGCAAGAAATATGATATAGAAAAGAGTAATTTTGGGTGCAACAGGACATTAACATTAAATATTATTGATTTCAGCATTCTGGTGATATAAGTTGTAGGATATGGGTTTAAAATATCTGTATTTAAAATTGATTAATGTTGATTGTCCCTGTAGAACATAGTCACATATTCACTCATTTTCATTTTTTTTTCTGCATTTTTTCCCCAATGATTTGAAAAAAGAAATGATCAGAAAATCAATTTTGAGCTTTGTATATGACCTTCATCATCAAAAAAGGCCACAAAAAAGTGTTAAAATATGATTTTATTTAACTCTGGAGCCTTTTTTTCATTTTGTTTTTCTTCTGCTTGATTTTTTTTGTACCCTTACACCTTAAATTGCTGCCACCCCAAATGAATAAAACAAAAAAATGTAGTAAAATTAACTTTAAATGCCTGTAAGAGAATTATTCTTCATAAAAAAATAAATCAATAAAAAAATAAAGAAAATCAGACCATTAGTTATATCATTGGACAACATTTCAAAAAAGGAAAACCATCCAGTAATAATATTTGCGTATTCAAAATGACTTGTTTGGGTCAGAGATTAATAGATAAGGAGCAAACCTTTAAAAAATGACGACAAAAACTCAAATAGCATTCCAAGTATGACAAATATTGGCTCTAAGCACAATAAACCTTAAAGTTACGCTGTAAGTGTTACTGCTGGAAAGGAACTCTCTCGTTTAAGAGCAGAAATAAGATCCACAAAGTGACAAAAAAAGTGATTAGTGAAATGATTCTTGATTTCAGCTTTAGGATTTAGATTGAAAAGTCAAAACATTGGGTAAATGCCATAAAAGCCTGAATAATTAAACGTTAAATCAACAGTTTAAGCTTCTGCTGGTTTAATAGTGCAGCAGTTTGTGTTTTATCACCACAGACAACATTATTCTTGTGACTCTTTGTGTCTGTGCATTTATAACCACAGTTTCTCTATTTTCTGATCAATTAAAACTCTTTTGTAGAGTTCACCCAAAAATAGAAAAAGTTACAATATCCAAACTTAAGAAAACTGTCCTAAAGAGACTTAAACATTGATGTCTTCTTCCTGCAGAACTGTGTCACATCAAAGATCAGCAACAGTCAAACATGGAGGCGACAGTGTAATGATGTGGGCAGCTTCAGGCCTTTTCAAATATGATGAAAATATGAAATCGGCTTTCTTTGAAAATGCCTCAAAGAAAAGAAAAATGCACCAAATTATGTTCTATGGATTATAAATGTTAAAGATGTCTTTTTAAAAAAAATATTTATTTGTTTTCCAAGATGACTAAGATGCAAATACAAAACAACCAACTTGTTTGGGCCTGGGAACAGATTTGCTTCGCTCCTTTCACCTCATCCAAGCGGTTATTTGAGGTTCCAGCATGAGACATGCACTGTTCCAAAAATACTAGCATGCATTATTGCAATAGAAAGACACACAGTTGTATGTTTTGACTGCTGCACCTCAGTCAGCTCCATCCCCAGCAGCCTGAAACATTCAAATTAGTAATAAGAATCTGTGGGAAATACGATTATTTTAAAGTAGAAATACAAAGATATTTTTCTGAATTTCTATATTTTATTTGATTAACTCCAACCATATTTTTTTCTTTTGTAAAATCGTTCCCAAATACTCAGAAATACTCAGTTTCTAATGTTACTATAGGGCATGGGTCTACGGCCCACGAGCCAGATCCGGCCCTCCTCCACATTTGGCCCGGCCCCCCAAACTTATTTGGCTAAATTAGACATTTTTCCAGTTTTTTACGCTAATTTGGAGTTTAGCTAATATTTTAGCTTTATTCTAGATGTTTTGGCTAAATTAGAAATTTTTTCCAGTTTTTTTATGCTAATTTGGTATTTAGCAAATATTTCCGCTACATGCTAGCTATGTTAGCTAATTTAAACTTTTTTCAGTTTTTAAGGTTAATTTGGAGTCTAGCTAATATTTTATCTTTATACTAGCTGTTTTGGCTAATTAGACATTTTTCAAGTTTTTTAGGCTACTTTGGCTTTTAGCTAATATTTCAGCTACATGCTAGCTGTTTTGGCTAATTTAGAATTTTTGAGTTTTTTCGGCTAATTTGGCACTTCACTTATATTTTAGCTAGCTATAAGCTTCAGCATTTTCAGCAATCAACCTCAGTGTTTTCAGCAATTATTTTCATTGTCTTTTAGCTATCAATTTAGGCATCTTCAGCTTTTAATCTATCACAGGTAATGCTATATATTTAGTTTTTAAAATGTTTTAGTGTAAGATTATAGAAATTCAAAATTTGGCTTTGTGTGGCTTTCTGGAAAAACCATAAATCTTTGTGTTTAGGCTGTGATTGTTACACTTTTTCTGTTAACCTACAAACCGACCCCAATCAGAGAGGAAAATAGTTATGTGGCCCTCATGAGGAAAAGTTTGGGGACCCCTGCTATAGGGGATGGATGGATCGATAAACATATATACGTATATTTTTCATAATTTGATCTGAAAAAAATTAAGAAGTGAAAGAAGGCAAAAAAACACACACATGTAACTATATGTACATATAAATAAGTATGCATACACACAAACATATCCATATATATGTAGGTGTTTCATACAAAGAGGCATCCTTTAGTTTGAAGCTGTTTTCTGTTCTGGCATTTCTCATCTGATCTGCTAACAACCTCCAACAATCCTATTACTGTCCATTTTAAAAGCAGCTAAAGCCTTTTAAGCTGCATCTTTTGTCCTCGTGCTCCGCCTCTGATGTGTCATCAGCTCTGATTCAAACTTGTCATTTTTGTATAGTTTTGAATAGGTTCCTCTTGCAAACCGAATGCCTCCTTACCCTGCTCAAGAAAACAAAGCCAGGCAACAAAAGCAGGCACATTTTCTATAGAGCTCCCTGTTGTAATTTGAAATACACTCGAGAGCAACCCCCCCACACACACACTTTTTTCCATGCCTTCGCTTCCCTCCCCACCCATTGTTGAGCGTAGCGACACAATTAAGACCACATTAGATCTTTTCGAGTACTTGTAATTTCATAAGAGGAGGCTTTCTTCCCCTCTTTCCCCTTTTTGCACGTAAAATGGGAGAAACCTGCAGCTCCTCAAGGACCACTTGGGAAAGATGGGAAACAGATATTAACCCTGCTAGTGATGGTTCTCAAAGAGGCCTCCTTACTCAAAGACCCCCAGTGCTGCCAGCACCTCCACCGCAGGACCACACATGCACAGACACCTGCACACTAACAAATGACACACAGTCCCCTGTGAAACTTCAATTTGGTGTTTTTAACATGTTCTTGTGGCCTTTTTCTGACGATGAAGAACATATATGAAGAAAATTCAGCTTGAAATTGGATTTCTGAGTTTTTATTTATTCAAATCGTTGTAAATCATGAGCAGATGAAAAACTACAAAAGAATGTTTTTATGATGTAAAAAATACTCTAAGCTCTCTTTTCTGCTTCCTTCCATGCATCCACTTGCAAACAACTAAATCTATGTATTGGATTTTCAGAAGTAAAAGTCACAGGAATCCCTATAAAAAGCACAATAAAGAAGAAAGAAGAATGTAAGTCACTCTATAAGTAGTACTTTTCAGAGAAAATGCTTTTTAACAAATCTGCCAAACCCATAATGCTGCGTTAACACGAACGTGATTCCAGCTTTAAGTTTAATGCTTAACGCTTGTTCAAAAATGTGTTTATAATCCTGAGGCTTTCATCACTTGTGGGAGAAGCTTCCGTCGACTTTTTAGTCAGGAGTCAGAACTCTGTCTCCCTTTCTAATCACTGGCAGTAGCCATTCCTGGACTATTGACTCACTACATCTCCCAACCTCCTCAGCACACAATCCCCTGGACGCTGCTCACCTGAATCTCTGACAATATCCACCAGTCTTAAGCAGCATAAGCATTTTATGGTAATTTTACTGAATCTGCTAAATCGTATCTCATTGTTTACGTACCTTTCCAATATGGCGTCACTCTTTACGTATCGAGGGCTATGTTCTAATTATTTCCCTACTCACTTTATAGTACACTGCATAGTGTGTTCGCCATTTTGTATAGCTGTCCGAATCTACTATTCCAAAATCGAGTGCCCTAGAAATTTCCCAGATGTCTTTGTGAAAAACTAGTGTTCATCGATGCTCACTACATTCGTGGATATAGACCACAATGCATTACAGTTAAAAAATGTTGGTGAAAAAACGTGTTTAAATGTAACTTTCACATTTTCATCATCAGAACACAGTTGAGTCACAAATAGACATCATGAAATCTTTGTTTTGATAAGATTTTCACTTTGTGAAATCGGTGACGCCGCATTTGGCGTTTAGAAAAACGAAAGGAAAAGTAATGAGCATCGTGTCCGAATTGCTTTTAAATTCCAGGGCACTATGTAGTCCCACACTATGTCGTTTTTTAGTGTTTACGGATTAGGGCAGGAATTCGGACATAGCCTTGGACAATGGTAACAGACTAGTGTAGCGTCTCTAGCAATATAACTCATTGGCTCCAATATATCTTGCCATTTTTGTTGCACAGGTAATTTTAGGTTGGGGATGTGAGGGACTGTAAGCTAGTGGGAGAGCATGTAAACAGAGAGCTCTCAGCAATGGGGAGATTAAGGGGAGTGGGGTTCCTCCCACAACTCAGAGGCGAATTTCCAAAGAACACTGCAGAAACGATGTCCTAAAAGGCAGCTTTTTGGATTTTGGCTAGAAAAGCATTAATAAAATAAAACTGGGAATGCTTTGAAAATAGATCAAAAGACGATCGAAGCAGATTTAAACTTAATAGTTATATCATTACAGTTTGAACCGTCTAAAAATACTCCTATTTTATGGATTCCTTTCCTTGGCTCCTTTAAGGCTACAACTCATTTCACCTTGACCTCCTTTCCATTTGGCCCCACTTCCTCCCACATGAAATATAAGTGATATATTGTCCCAATTTAGTGAAAAAATATGACTAATCCTCCCATCATGCACCACTTCTGAGGAGGTTTATTTTCCTAGCTGAAGGTGCTACTCTGTTTTATTTACTTTGATCCTGCGTGTTTCGGAGTCTTTGGTAATCAGAGGTAGAAAGTCATTATGTTGTTATCACAACTGCAGAACCGCCGGCCGGAGCTTGACACACGACGTAATGGAGAGGCCTTCGCAGGCTCAGCAGCACGGCCCACACGGCCCGCTGCCCCGGAGGAACATACATCACAAGGCAAGCGCTTCATGAAAGGCCACCTCTGAAACCAGACCAGGATCAGCAGAGGTGTGCAGAGTGGCTGCAGGGGACCCAAGGGGAAATGAAGAAACGGGCGGGGTCAGAGGAGCTGGCTGGACGGCGTGAAAATCAAAAGAAAATGAGTGATGGCAGTGATTTGAACGCTTTTCTTCCAGCCCTTCTCTGTAATCAGCGTTTCAAATGAAATATGCCCTGGGATTTCTGAGCTGCAGATTTCATTAGAAGCCCTCAGGAGTGGATGGAAATCCTCTCAGCTTTGTTTGTTTTCTCGCTGCGCTCTGTCAGTCCACTTTTGCCCCTCCCAGCTCAGAGTGGCGTTGCGTGAGTGCCAGCCATTTCACCTTGACCTGCCTGATTGACCCTGCTGATGAAAAAAATGGAAAAAAATCTCATCAGTGTGAAACGTTGCCATGGTTTCCGCTTAGCTCAGACCCCCGGCTGCTGGGATTTTTACAGCCCTCCCCTCTTCCGTGGCTCCTCGCCACAGACGAGGTGGGCTTCGTGGCGTCTGCCGGGGCCTCTGCAGCGAGATCCCTGCACTGTTGCGTGCAGAGGCTGCATTGAGAGCACAGCATTTTCACCCCGCTACATTGCGCTTGAGTAAGCCTGGGTGGGGCTGAGTGATAAAAGCGAGGAAAGAGAGCAGGGAGCGCAGGGGGGGCAGATGATGTAGATTGATGGAGGAGGATGACACGCAGGACAAAGGTTGTGTAACTAGGTGAATTTTAGAAAAACAACCAGATGATTAAGAGATTTAGGTGACAAAGAGTGGTGGAGATGAGCGTAATAAAAGATGGAAGAGCATGAGCAGAGGGCGATCTCTTGATGAATTATTTAGCTCAGACAAAGACGGTCAGAAGAGCTCGAGCTCCTTTTCTGTCTGCACTCGGAGTACAGATTTGATATTCAAAAATTGCATAGAGGTTGTTTTAGGAGCTTCTTTTTCCACTGAGAATTGACAGAAATAGCATAAATATACAGACCCCTTCCAAAAAAGTTGTTATTTCCATGATTCCGTTCAAAAAATGTCATGGAATATAAATTAATACATTTAATTTTGACATAAATTGGGGTTCCAGCTCATAAAACCCACAACAATCTAATTTAATGAAATTAGTCTGTAGAAATCTACCCAAATTTTCCAGGAAATTAATGTTTTATTCTGAGTTTCACCAAATGATCATCTACTAAACTCAAAGCACCTGTACAGGTTCCCCCGATGTCATTAAACGAGTTCCATTTAGTTAAATTGTCTCAGACTACGGTCACATATCCTAAATGCTTTTCAACAAAAACAGCAGGCGGCCACAATGTAGTATTTGTAATTTGGAGACGGCAGTTGCATTTTTACACGATACTGGTGTTTACTTGTAAATCACATCTCTACCTTCCTTGAAGGTCCAAAGCGCTTAGCAGTCAGCCCCATTGACACACACCTATAACCACCAGAGGCAATGTGGAGTTCAGTGTCTTGCTCACTTCGACACATGGGCGGCGGGCAAGGCAGGAATCAAACCTGCAATTTTCCGATTGGAGGTTGACTGCCCTACTGCTGCTCCACAGCTGCCCAATGGTGGCTGCGGAGGTTTTAAGAAAAATCTCAACGTTTTTTTGACATTGGTCATCATGGCCAAATATTTGGAGGTCAGTCCAGTGACAGGAAGGCAGCAGTGTGATATATGACTGATAGGAGTGTCTCCAAGATCGCCAAAATCGTCTGATGATCAACCAATTTTAGACTGCCACTCTCCAGCCACCCCTGTGCTGCCGTCCGACTGCCGCTGTCTGATTATTAGAAATCATAGCAGCACAGGCACTCAACAAGGGCTGTTGACATGGGCCGGGGGTTCGCCAATGACCAGACATCAATCTGGCGATCCCTGTTACTGTGGGTCTACATGGAGAGACAGCTCTAACACTGTAAAAAACTCATCATGGTTTTGATAGCACCACACCTACTCCAAGACCTGCGTATTGACGACTTGGGCTTTCCTGGGAGGCATATGGTCTAGAAATGTGTAAATTGACAAGATTGTAATGACTAGTGGTGCTACTGGGCGGTTGACTGTTAGGTTCCCAGGTAAGTTTTATCATGTTTTAGGCTTTTGTCACATTTAGCTTCAGTTTTTTTTGATAATTGACTAATTTTTCATTTCTCTGCTTTGGTCACCTGCACTTGAGTCATCCAAAAGTCTCAGATACTGACATTTGGAAGTAAGAGAGCCCAAATGCTGTACCTCCAAGTCTTATAAGACTGAGAACGACTTAATTTCAGCTCCAACAGAATTACGCCAATTAAGTTGCCATTTATTTATTCATTTATTGTGATACAGACATTTCCATTTTGGCACCAGAAATTGTCATTCAACTGCAATGTGTCTGAGTCATCATTTCAACGGCAACCACTCTGGCCAATCAGAACTAAGCTTGTTGAAAGTTCTCCTCGCCCCTACCACTCAAAAGAAGGCTCAATCAAATGCTCCAAGCATTGTATGTGAGGGCAAAAATTATTATTTTGACAAATAGAATGGCTGAGTTATACCTGTTCATTTCTCAATAGAAGTCTATTGGATTTTTGCTTCTTATAAGTACTTCCTGTTTGAAATGTGAGGGGAGATGGGTCACTCAGTTCAGAATCTCAAATGGCTCAGTGACAGACATCACTACAACCCTCTCGACAACTCCAGGTCCTCCTATGGCCGACTTCTTATTTGCTTCTTTGAAAGGAATGTTTCTTCTCCACGATACTTCTCTCTTCCTGACGGTCCCAAGAGGCATACTTTTCTTACTACAAGTTCACAGGGATACTTCTCATCAATCAACCACTCTTTAGGCCATTGCAAGGGTTTTATACCCACAGCACCTGCTCTAAGGAGAAATGTCTTGCTTATATCCAAAGAATTCTCACTCCCAACTTGTCATATATGGACGTATGGTTCGAGCCCTCCTCACATCCCCAACTCCTTGTTATTTGACATGCTGGTTGAAATATAAATATATGTGACAATTTGAGAGTTTAAAATGCTTTATGTCCCATAATCACCTACTCTGATTGTGCCCTATTATGTCGACCAGTAGCCTAGACCAATAGGCCAACAGATAGTTAGTGGAGGTCTCCTAACATTGCTGAATGTCAAAACATTTTTATTTGTAAAATTATTTTTATGCTTCATTTTTAAAGCCTTCTCCTAATTCAAAATTAAATACATATCATTAATGCAGGAAATAAATTGTGAAACAGCAAAACAATGGATGTTTGAATGCACAGTGATAAAATACCAAACTTATTTTTTATCTTGTAAAAGATGATTGGTTTAATTTCTTCTGCAAGATTTTTGGTTTTTGGTCAGCAATGCCCCAACCTTTCAGCAGTTACATGTTAATTACAGACATGTGTGACCAACTTAAATCCCTATCCTCTGATGACACGATTTCTCTCTGACACGGCACACATGGAAACATGTCTAATTTACAATTTTGTTTTCAGCCACATTTCAAATTTTGGCTCCGAACTCGCTTTGACAGTGACGAAACCGAGCTGATGATGTTCCTCCGTGCGGTTTAGTGGCTCATCTAAAACATGTAACTGACTTTAAAGATAAAGACTGCACGTGTAAGACAGCAGAACATTAAAATGATCTCTTTTGAAAAGCCAGAACCCACAACAGCTTATCTTCTATGCAGACAACACCCTGGTCTATCTGAAGTACACACAAAAAAACAAAAAGGAACTTTTTTTTTATAAACAACAGCCGTGGAAAGTCAGTATTTCTCCATCACGTAATGCTTATATAAAAGGACTGTCCTCCAAACAATTTAATATTTGGTTTTGTCCAACAATTTAGAATCAATTTTTGGGAATGGCCCCCACTGGGGTGTTTGATCCACACCAGAGCTTCTTTCCTGGTTTCATCTTAAAGTGAAAAGTCTCTCTTGCAAGTGAATCTTAGTGCTAATCAGTACAGTGTGAATGCAGACGAACGGTCCAACTTGCCAGAGAGCAGAAGTTACCTAAAGAGAGAAAGTTTACTTTTACTCAGGGTTGGTCCCATTGACTCAATGGGTGGGGAATACACTAAAACATTACTACACACTTTAAGTGACCTTTAAATTGGGTATAACAAGGAAAACTGAATTGAAGTAAAAACATTTTAAATACAGCATTCTAAAAAAATGTATCAGATCCAAGAAATGTCAATAGGTTAATCAAATAGCGCATAGAAAACTATAAAAGATCTATATTTGATTATAGATCTATGGACAAATCTATCCATTTGATTCTGCATGACAAAAACAAAAATTTACCTCCTAGTTGCCAAAAAAACCCACTCAGAGGGCTCAAATTTGTACATTTTTAAAGCCATAATCACAACTGCCCTTCTAGGTGGATACAGGCTGTCTCTGGGTGAGAGGAAACCTGTGGTGGCCCCATTGAATTTTTTGAGGTCACAGACTGCTTGGTGAGAGCGAAAATTTGTGCACACATTTTTTTCTACAGGCTCTATAACTCTTGTACAACACAGGAGGGTAAGTTATGGAGAGAAAATAGACTCACACCGATTTGTGGGTGCATAATTCTTGATTTGTGCATAAATGAGGATTTGTCCACATGGAAAAACACATTCAAATCGGTATTTTGCTGAATTTACACATTTCTGAGCACTCCCCCAAAACCCTGCTCTCTGAGCACCAGCCCCACCCAATCCACAAAAACGACCGAGTCCTCACATTGTGACATAAACAACTGAGAACAGCCCCTTCCAGGAAGAGTCTGCGCTGCCAGCTCCACCCCCAGGCTAACACACACATTCCCCCACATTCTCCACGGAAATAATGGTGATCAGCCAAACACTTTTAGCCCCCAGTGGTCTTTTGAGGAACTGCAACAATAAATTCAGGAATAGAAGGTTGGATCCTGCTTTTGTCTTTTTTAGGTGGTATGTTCATTTTGGATCATCTGTGGAAGCCTGAATGTAAGATTGTAGCTTTGTTAGAAAGGCATTTAAAAAAATCAAAGCACTATTATATATGAAAGTGGAAGACAACTGAAAACTGAAGCCTTAAATACCAGGAACATACTAAAAAACGAGCTCTGACCAAGAAGAGACATATAGCACCATAAAGAAAGCTGGCTGGTCTTGTTAATTCATTCTTTTTTTCCTGGTTTAAATACTCAAAAATTAATAGTTTGGTTAAGTTTGATTTTCTTGAACGCTTATCTATTCAAACTGTTGCGAAACTGTACCAGGATTTACTTGAAAGTGAACAGACATCTTTATTTTTGGTGACCTTAGTTTTCCGTTTTTTTAGATTAGCTTTCACACCTGTCAAGAAAAATAGATTATATGGGGAAATTTATTCCAGACCAGAAAAAAATCCAGCAAGAAAGCATCCCAAAAGAATAGGTGGTTAAACTGTGAAACACTTTAGACCAAAGTACAAAAAACATTGTCGGGTGTTGGAATAAGATAACTGAAAAAACACAAAAATAAACAGTGAACATGACACCTGTAACGATCTTTTCTTTTAATTTCTCCACTTTAAATCCGACTTCACACAGATCGAGCAATTTAACAGTAAGTTAGAAAATGTGGTTTTTCACATGTCTCTTTTTTCTCCCACTCTTAAGTGTTTTCTTTCCACCATTTGAACCACTTTCACCCCTTTAGAATAATATTATTATCACCACCATGAAAAGCACCACAATTATTCACAGCCCACTCTTTCTCAAGCTGGGAAATCACCTTGAAAATTGGCCTGGCCTGTAGAGTGTTCTCCATTGAAGTCAAACGTCCTGCTCTTCTGGGATGTGTGTGTTTACACGGTAACTCCTCACTGCACATGCTGTCAGATCTCAGAGCGTAACATAAACCAATTTTCAAGAGTGTTTCTCCTTTAATCACTTTAAGTAACGATAACAACCATTTCGGAGAAATAAAGGCACTGTTAATTTCACGACCGAACGGGGTGAAATAATGACACTGAACCACTTGAAACTCATTTCCACATGCCGATCTTGCAGTTTTAGGATTCATTTCAAATTTGTTTAAGTCTGAGTCACAATTCCACTCAAAATGTCATCATTAAATGGTGGGTTTGTCTCATCGTTTTATGAATAAAAACTGAATTTTCGTCTGAAAGAGAGTTACGAATCGTCATGTTGGTCTAGAGTGGATTTAATCTGAAAAAATGAAACAGAAGCCGAAATTCCCAGGTTACATCTCCTGTTAGATTAATATGAGAAGAAAAACAAGTTCTAAGATTTATGCTAGTTCTTTTATTTTTAAGTGTTTTGCACTAGTTCTTATATAATAAAATTATGCACAGTAAAACAACACATTTTTTATTCAAAAAGTGTATCATAATTGAGCCAAAACTCAGAAAGGTCAATATATTTAAGGAAATTATACACAATAAAAAACTGTTTTTTGCTTTTCAAAAAAGTGCATCAGAAATTGAGCCATAACTCAAAAAAATTTTCCAACAGAACAAAATACTAATTTCCTGTTAGATTTTTTTGTGTTCTGATCAAAGCAAATGGATTTCAGAAAACTGTTTTTTGTCATATCTCTACTGTTTTCTAACAACTGTGGGGGTCTGTTTGTACCTAATCAAAATAGGATCTATTAGATATCTAATAAACGTCACACTGGGCTCAGTATCGATTATAATTTTAGGAAACGATTGGATTCAATTCACAAGAGCCTGGATCATTTTGGTTCTGATTATTTTCTATTCTTTTGATCCCTCAATTCAATTTAATTTTGAGTTTACACATTTATGCACATTTTTTGGAAATGCATTGACCCTTTAACTACCCAAAAAATGTCTAAAAATATTAAAAATAGGGTATTTTTTTCTGCAGATTTTTGCTTTGTACAAAGGGACATTGAAGTAAAAAAAAAAATAAAGGAACTATATATATATATATATATATATAAATAATTTTTATATAAATACATAGGGGCTTCATTAAAAATTTAATTTTTCCTTAATTAATCCTCTTTTTCCAATTATGCCCTACCGTTTGGTTGAGCAGGCAGTTCAAGGGTTAATAATCTACTATAAGTTTTGACTATATTTATATGAATCTGATACAGTTCACATAATGCAATAGCATACAGTGTTACATGGATTCTCAAAAGGAGAAGTTCTAGAAAAAATGTTCAGATCATTAACATTGTAAACATTGTTCTGCTTCTCCTGGGGTTTGGCCACTAGGTGGCGATCAGCATTACACCTTATTCCAGAAGAAGAAGACAGTATGAGCAAACAAATAGTTACTTTAAAAATATTTTCTTAGAAAATTCATGCCTGTGAGTTTATAAAGATGTTCATCTAGTCAACAATGTATGTTTAGGTCCACCGAACTGTCCTATGGAAAATTCCATTAAAAATTAGGATCAAGCTAGCAGACTTTAGCTTTTTGTGCTAAATCGATCTGTATTTTTATGAATCGATTATTGATCCATTAAGCTTAAATCTGTTAATCGATTTCATCAACCGGGCTGCACGGTGGCGCAAGTGGTTAGCGCTCTCGCCTCACAGCGAGAAGGCCCCGGTTCGAATCCCGGCTGGGACCTTTCTGTGTGGAGTTTGCATGTTCTCCCCGTGCATGCGTGGGTTCTCACCGGGGACTCCGGCTTCCTCCCA
The DNA here is from genome assembly GCF_002922805.2 of Oryzias melastigma. NCBI lineage: Eukaryota > Metazoa > Chordata > Actinopteri > Beloniformes > Adrianichthyidae > Oryzias > Oryzias melastigma. Next base: position 5,363,390 of record NC_050523.1, read on the forward strand.
CCGTCCAAAAACATGCTTCATAGGTTAATTGGTGACTCTAAATTGCCCCTAGGTGTGAATGTGGGAGTGAATGGGTGTGTGATTGAGGCCCTGCGACAGACTGGCGACCTGTCCAGGGTGTTCCCCGCCTTCGCCCTTCAGTAGCCGGGATAGGCTCCGGCACCCCCGCGACCCCGAAAGGGATAAAGCGGTCAAGAAGATGGATGGATGGATTTCATCAACCCAGCCCTAGTCACACTGCCCTCGTCAACATGTGTTCAAGCGACTGCTTCCAATGAGAAGTCTATGTGAACGTGCGTAAATGCACGTTTTGGGACTACTCAAAACTTTGAATTCATGTCCAAAGTAAACTAGGTTGAGCTTGACCAATTAGGGACTCGGATTTAGTAATGACTTATAGATAATGTCCCCTCTAATTCACAAACTGATTGAAAATGATTCATGGAGGAGAAAGTAATAATTCTGCCCGGATGGAAACGTTTGACACCAAGTCTTTCATGCATAGAGCAAACGCTGGAGCAAGACTCAGGATTTGCACTTCTTCAACATTTCAGACCCAACTTCCTCCAACTGTATGTGGCAAACATGAACTAGTAAATCATAGATAAAGAAAAGAAGAATCACCTCCCTTCTCGTCCTGTGTGAACTCTGGACTGAACATGCTTTCATGAAATTTCAATGCATTTAGACTTCTTCTTGAAACGTGTCACCACTCATGAAACGTACTCCATGTGCCATGACTCGACATTAAAAATCTAAATTAGAAGACACAATCGTATGATTTACAAATCAAGAATTATGCAAGCACCAATCGGATGAGTCTATTTTCTCTCCATACTTTGCCACCATTGGTGCTTCTCTCAACTATACCTGCAAAGCTGCAGATCATCTGCGGAAGCTTTCACAGTTTTCAAGTTAACCTCTGTGTTTTCCGTCCTGAGATTACACCAACACGTTTAATCCTTTTAGATTTTATTTTTCTGTAACTGCTTCCTGTTCTGCAGTCTTTAAAATACTTTATCTTGTAGAACAACAAAAGTAAAAACTCTTTTCCGCCTTTTTTTTTCTCCAATTTCCTTTAACACCACAAACTAAAATCTGTTTTCAATTACTTCCTGTGACAATTTAAACATTATTATCTCTAATGTGGAATTCATTTTGCCTCGACATGCGGTTTGGATTAGATTATTTACTGTTTATGTTGCTTTTTCTGTTTAAAATACCTTGTGAGGCAAAAAGAAGCATGAAAACCTGACGTTTTAAAACAGAAATACGCACTTTTAGCTCAACTTGAGGGAATCAATTTTAAAATCCATAAATTTCCCCACTTTAAGATTCATTTTCCTTCTTTATTTTTTAGTGAAAGATATTCTCTTGGATTAAAAGGATGGATTAAAGAATGATGGCCTCCTGCTCTGTCAAAGGTCTCTGAGTAACCGCTCTTTCACACTCACAGACCCTTCAAACACACTTTGTTCCTTTGGGATCGGAGCTCATTCATGAGTCTTATTATGCCACGGTTTTTTAGGTTTCCTCTTTTGATGTGTCATTGTGTTCCCCAAAGCCTTTCAGGTGGGACTTCTTCGTGAAAACCCCCACATTCCTGTCCTCCATCAGCGCTTCATTGCCGGGTCTCTTGGAAATCCAGATGCCAGCTTGTGTCTCATTTTCGCCTCTGGACTCCTCTTCTTCTTCTCGGAGCTGACTGATTCCAGATTTCTCCTGATGAATCACTTTTGGTTGTGCGTGAGAAGAGTCGGGCTTTTGTTAATCTGTTTGGAGGGTTGTTTGTCTTAGTCATCCATGTGTGCGCACGGACGAGAAAGCAGCAGAAACCCAACAAAACTGGATCTCCTGGTTGATGGCAGACACTGAACAAAGCTCCTTTAACTTCAAGCTTATGCGATGGGTTTAGTTTAGGATCTTGACTTGTTTACAGCCACACTTCAGACTTTGTGAATGAAACTCCCCTTCCAGCCTGTGCAGCAACATAAATCTTTATCCGACCTTACTTAACAGGTTTATACTGAACCTAAACCGGCCTCGAAATACCTTCAGCCTATTCATCCACACATTGCAAGCTTCAAATCCCACTTTGGCTTCCTGCTAATTCCACATGCAAGATGCATATGCAGATCACACATGAGCTCTTGTGAAAATAAAGGCACTTGTGGTGAAGGGGCTGAAAAGTCTCCTGAAGTGGCAGACTCTGCGGGCTAATCAACATGCCATAGGTGTTAATTGCCGACTGGCAGCAGTCAAAGCCGGAGCAGGTGAGCGCCAGCGCTTGTTGAACTTCGGTGCGCTGAATAACTGCAGGGTTTACGCGGCAGCCATTTGCAAATCAATTCGCATGGCTGGAGGTTAATTCGGATGTGGAGAAGTCTGACATCATGGTCAACCTCTTTTAGGAGGTTAAAGCACCGCTTCTTTTGGTTGTTTTTTTTTATTTTAATGAACTATTATTCTGCATTTAGGAAACTCAAGCAGTTTCAACCCGATGTTGTGGAGCAGTGCAGCTCATTTTAATTACACAAAAGAAATATTTGTGGCATCATTTGAATACAAATTCCGTAAAAGCAAACACACAAAGGTTCTAATAATGAAAAGTGAAGTCGTCTAGAGGCTTAATTGTTTGTCTTGATTGATTTCTTTGATGTTGTGCAAACAGGCCTGCATCTTCAGTGAAGCAGCAGACTGAAAATTCAGTCTGATTTTTATTCATCAGACAGCTAGAGATGTGCATTTGTCTCCCCCTAAAGTAATTATATCTCCCTATTTTTTGTTATTATTTTTTATTTGTTATTAAATTATATTTATTTGGTAATAAAACTTTCGGTGATGTTGAGTTTTATATATTTATCATTTAAAAAAAGCTACTTACGTATTTGAATTTTCGCCGTTTACTAAAGAAAAATGTTTTTTTCATGGAGTGTAATACCAAAAGTTGTCAGTGAACCAAATGACAATTATGCACAACAAGCCACCTTTTTCTATTGACCTTCCACTTTTTAAAATCTGCTTTTTATGATATATTTCTAAATATAATTAGAGAACCGTCCCTGAATCTCACTATGCGGTTTTTAATGACAATAAAAGATTTCTGTTCTATTCTATTTTTATTTTATAAGTATTCTAAACATTAAATGTGACAAAAACATGGGTTTTGTTTTCCTTTTTACTGCAACCGGAATCAAATTTAGCCACTTTTTTTTATTTTTTTAATGTTATATTATATTTTTCTATTTGTTATTTCGCCACTGCAACCCAAAAAAAGCTAAAAAATGCTAAATGAACCTTAAAATCCCAGAAGACAATTGTTCTTGGGTTCTGCAACGTTGAAAATCTTATGTATTATAAAAAGTTTTTCATAAACTACAAAAACATACTTTAGAACTACACTGTAAAAAAATGTTTTTGTAATTTTTACAGCATAAAATTGCAATACCATGACAGCTATTGACCATATTCATGAAAAAAGTGAAGAAGAAAGTTTTGTGACGTATTTATTTTATATAAATGACACTGAAAAAAGTAAATCGTTGGATCGATTAACAAAAGTTCTGTAATTCGTCACATTAGCTTTTATCAAATAAAATGTTTGAGTTACCACCATCAACTCAATATTTTAATTTGATAAAACATAATAATTTCAAGTATTAAAAAAATAGAATTTTTGTTAATTGATTCAATTATTCATTTTTTTCAGTGAACTTTAGTCAAACACATAATATTCCTTACTAGTATTGTAGTACTGATTGCATGTAAAATGTTTTTCATTGTATTCAATATCATATTAAAAAATTGAAAATATTGTAACTGTCAAAACTATATCTTATACTATTTTTTTATGTTTATAAAAACAATATCTAACCATTTAATTCAATAAAAATTTACCTGTGAATACAACTAGGAATATTACTGTAAAAACAACAAATTTTTATCCTAATATCATTAAAACATTATATTTTTTATGGTTAGATTTCTTTTTTTCATTTTTTGCTGTAAAATTTACAGCATTTTTTTTTAACAGTGTAGTTAAAAAAAACAAGTTTGGTTGTTTTTAACCCTTTTCCAAGGTTTAAAAACTTTTTTCTGGTTTATTGGAACTCAAAATTAAATAAATTCATAAAAATAAAACCATAAATGTAACCAAAAAATTGATATTTCTCCAAAAAGAAATATAACCCAAATGCAGAAATCGTGTTTTAAGAACAAACACAAAAACTTTTAAGAGTAAGTTACACTTTTTAATTGTTCTCAGACAGAAAAAAACCATGTGTGCCACTAAAATGACTCACATCTTCTGGTTGGAGGCCTGCATTGTGTTTATTTTCGAGCCCTTTTCTGTGATGCTTTGATGTGATGCAAAAAAAAAAGGAGAAAAAATGTGGAGTGTTTTGCTGTTGGAGGGAAAAGGAGAACAGCTTCCTGAGCTCCCTCTCTTTCATCAATGAACGCAGACCCTCACCTCCACCCCCCAAAAACATATTTCTGTTCAGAGCATGGCAAAACAAAACATCCATTTTTAAACAGATTTTTCATCAGCCTGACTGTTCCGCATTAATATTTCACATGGGACGGAGGAAGCCAAGCAACACAGTTTAGACATATGTTTGCTTCTGAGCTGCGACAGAAAGAATCTGATTAAAATCACATTTTTGTCAGTTTTTTTTTTTACACAAAAATGACCTGTTATTTGTTAAGACCTGTGAGACGACAGAGACGCAATTCCAACCACTTAACAACAAAAAAAGACATTTTTTTTATCACAAAGTCGGATAAAGGCAGCTGCAAGCGATCAATAATTGATAGTAGCCGGTTGCACATGCGCCGTATATTCTCTTATTCTTGGATGATTTTGATAAATCTTTTTGATTTCTTTATAAGCAAGTATATTTATATATATGTGTATTTTTTTAATCTCAAGGAAAAAATGAAGAAAAAATATTCATTTACTAATTTTTTTTATTTTATTTATTTACATACCTATTTTAAAGCTATGATTTAATGTTTTAAATGTTTTTTTAATTATTTGTTGTGCTTTGTCTTTTATTTATTTGTATAGGAAATGTTTGTATGTGTATTTTGTATATTATTGAATATGTATTTATGTTTTTTTGCATTTTTTGACTAATTATGGCTTTTTTTAACCATGTTTAATAAAGTGTTTTTTAATTGGCGGCCCCATTTTATATAATCTATAATTGTTATTGTTTCAAGCCTATAAATAATTAATTTTGTTGAGGCTAATTAATAAAATAAAAGCTTTAAATTAGCATATCAAAAGTTTTACCATTAAAAACGCTTTATATTATAGAAGATGTAATACATTTAAGTGAAATTTAAAAAAATGTTTTATTTATTAATGGTTATGAAATGATATTTTAAAAGACATCAAAATGTTATTACAATTAGACAGTGACTTTATTTTTCTAATGCACTTTTGCTTTAAATTGGTAAAATATTTGATTTTTTTAACCCAAAATTATGGCATTATCGCCTGCAGAAACAAACAAACAAACAAACAAACAAAAAAACTCCTTATCAGCTTCTGTTTGCAGAGTTGGCTCCAAGCAGCTCCGGGCCGCTCCATTTCTGGACCCCCCGGGGGGTACATGAGGAAAATATTTGTGAATGAAAAAGCTGGAAAAGTTTTTAAATGAATCTTAAAACTGGTTTTAATTTGAATTTATATAAACAAAACATTTTGGAATTGAAATGAAACTTTTAAACATGTATTTGCGTTTTTTGTAAAACACTTTTTTTTATTTTAGAACATAATTAGCCTCAATCTGCGCAATTTGCGCAAACGATTCATTTTCTGGCTGTTCTTCTCTGCGGATGTTGTGGAATAAATGATGTAACGCAGAAGGAGGAGAAACGTGGTTTCCCGGTGGGAGCGCACGGACTCACAGTAGTTAGAAAAGAGTTTAAAAAAAAGAAAAGAAAATGTTCCCAAGATTTTTATCGTCTGAAATGATCCAGTCCTGGTCACCAGATGACTGCGCGCCATCTGATCCGTTTGTGCGTCTGCGCTCGCCCTGCAAAGATAAGGCGCGCTCGGTAAAACTAAAGGAGGAGGGAAAAAAAGTTTGTTTCTGTGTTTGGTCACATTAAATGGAAACATAAACTTATCTTGGAAACCATAATGAATGGCCATTAGAACTACAAAGCTTCCCAAATGGTGCGAGTTGGAGGTAATATTTTTGTGTCATATCAAAATTACAACTCGAGTAAACCAATTTTCTGCGCGCAGGAATAAACACAGACTGGAGAGAACCGCAGGGATCAAACTGGAGGAGGAATATCCAAACTGCTGCAGACTTCTTGAGCAATTAAGAGCATTTGGCTTTGAATGGTGGAGGAAATAGTTTTCCTTGCTGTTAAATGTCACCAGAAGCGCTCCCGGGGTGGAAAGTGACCACTTTGTTTTTGTTTTGTGTCTTTAAATCGCTCTCAGTTGAGATTGCTGCTAAAATCAT
>NC_050523.1:5369947-5398952 GCF_002922805.2 Oryzias melastigma
AAAAAAAAAAACGTAAACTAATATATTTGTGCATATTTTGCGTGCAGAATTCATTAAACAAATGTTTAAAAACTATTATTTAAGCTTTTCATGCATGCAACAAGCTAAAAATTCAAATAATTTTAGTACATTTTTTTCAGACTTTAAATTATGAACCCAAAAAGTTTTAATCGTCCCCTGAAAGAATTAGATTTTGGTTTATTAATTCAGCTTAAAATTGCATTTATTTCGTCCATCCATCCATCCATCTTCTTGACCGCTTCTTCCCTTTCGGGGTCGCGGGGGCATTTATTTATTTATTTATCTTTTTTAGTCAAGTAAATTTTAAAAGAAAGAGCAGGAAGTTTTAGTATTGGTTTAATAAGCTTTGATTTTAAATTTATCTAAAGTCTGGAGGTTAAAAACACAAACTGTGCTTTCTGTTTATTACCAAAGCAAAAAAAAAAAAAAAAAAAAAGAAGCTATAAGAATATACTATGGGATTTTGTTAGACATTCTGATAATTATTTTTTAAATGTGCTGAAAGATGACAGTTTTTGTGCATGGAATAAAGTGAAATCTCAGGAAAATATTTATAAATCCCATTTAAAGTCTTAAGCTTTTATTTTGAAACTCACACCTGAACACATTTTGAAATATGCTGCAAATGTAACTTTTATGTACTAATTAAAAATCCACGAAGTGAAATCTCAGAAAAAAGTTCCTAAATCCCATTTGAAGCTCCAAGCTTTTATTTTGAAACTCAGACCTCAACACATTTTGAAATATTTAGCAAATTTATCTTAAAATATGAAAAATTTCTGAATAAAAATCTTAAAAAGTGAAATCTCAGGAAAAAGTTCTTAAATTCTGTTCGAAGCCTCAAACTTTTATTTTGAAACTCACACATCAACACATTTTAAGACGTTCAGCTAATTTAATTTATAATTTGTTAAATATACTAATAAAAAAAAACGAAATGAAATCTAAATCCTGTTTGAAGGTTCAAGCTTTTATTTTGAAATTCACAACACATTTTGAAATATTTAGCAAATATAACTCATAATATATTACATTTACTATTTTTTTTTAAATGGGCACAATCTAACTTAAAAATTTAACCACTAAAGTATTTTTATTTTTATTTTAAGCAAAATGTATCTTTTTATTTTAATTTGGCACATTTCGCATTAAAATATTATGAAGTGACACTTAATATTAACAAAACACAAATATTGACTGCATTAAAATGTTGGTGTCAGCCTTTACCTTTAACTTTTCATGATGTACTTGGTCGTTAAATGCAGGACTTATTTGACATTAAACGGAAAACATGAATACTTGTTAAATAATTGAAAATGAAGACGTGAACAAAAACTTTTTAGTTTTAATTATTTTATTGCCTAATGTTGCAATTGTGAAGCACTTCGTAAGGAGTTGTATAAATACAGCTTAATTCATTCAAAATGTAACTTTTTTAGGAGTCTTTGACAAAAGCCTCAAACTGCTCCAACTTTTGGAGTTTACACATTTCATTTAAAGTGTAATTTTTGATGTGCTTTTGTGATCGATTGAAACAAGCCGATTGCGTCTAACTGTGGAGTTTTTGGGATTAGAGCCATCAGCCTCAGAAACGCAGCCTCATGTCACGTATACATGTCTCTTGTTATGAGCGCACACCTCATTTACACTAATCCAGGTTGTAACAAACTCGGGTCACGAGCACAAAGAGTCCTGTCTGCAGGAATTCCCTCGGGTCAGAAAGAAAGCTGTGTTTTGAGGACCTTCTTAGCGGTCTTTGCTTCACTGGCCTTTGACCCCACACAGGCCTCTTTAGTGAGGGACCATAATCCACCTAACATGGATTTAAACAAACAGTGTAATCCGTAACACTCAGCCGTTACACTCCGTCTCATTCGGGGGGTTCTGGGGTTGTGATCTGTTTCGTTAACTTGGAAGCAGCTTCTCGCCGCCGTGTCACGGGATGAAAGGGAGCTGCGACCCAAATGGAGGCGCGGCCGGTTCCGTACAGCTGTGTTTGCGGCCCTCGCACCTCTGCCCTCCTCCGAGCTCCGCCGCCTCCCCTTCCAGAACTCCGAGAAAAACTTCATCAATATTTTGCCTGACCTTTGACTTGACCCGCACGGTCAGACAAAGGGATTCTGGGTACACTAAATGGCCTGGCTTTGCTGCAGAGGGCAGACTAATGAGAAGATGTCGTCTCTAGTTTATAGTCCAGTCCAGAAAGCAGCGGAGCGGAAAAACAACCCGGCGTTCCGTTAAGCTGCCTCACGCAAACGTTCAAAGCGGGGGCACTGAGAGTCAGACTTCCAGCTCCTTCAGATACTTCCTCCTGTCGCTGCATCACTCCAGAGTTTTCAGCTTTTTCAGGACAAACAGAAACAGTCGCTTTAGCTGTCGATGCGCTCCTCCCTCGGCCGTCTCCTGGTGCTCCTCTCAGCTGGAGGTACAGCTGATTCCTCTTCTCCATTTGATTCAAAAGTTTCAAGTTTGTCATGTTTATTTCCTCCAGCATTTCAGAGGTGACAGCAGTGTGTTTTCAACTGTCATGAGATCCTAAATTATGGACTTTTTTCTATCTTTGCGCTCTAACCTAACATTGTTTTTCATGATTTTGTACTTAAAAGCTGTTTTAAAGATTCACACCAGTTTAAAAACAATGCATTTTTGTGACTTTATTCTTATACTGGAGTACAAATATAAAGTAATTTAAACTTAAAGTTGCATTTCTAAGTTTTTTATTATTCAAATTGTTGTGAATTTGGAGCAGATGTTTGAAAATGACTTTATTTGTGATGTAAAAAATACGCCACAAGCTCCCTGCTCTGAGCCCTCAATTGTGAGGGTAAAGAGGGGCGGGGTTGCTCCTCGTCAACAGTCCTGCCCACAACTCAGAGGCGAATTTCTAATAAACTAATGCCGCTCTGCAGAAACTATGTCCTTGAAAATATGACATATTTGATTTTTTTAGCTTTAAAACGGCATATTTAAAAGACAAAGCTTTAAAAATAGATACAAAATAATCTGAGTGGGACTTTAAGGCAGGAAAAACACGTGTAATGATATCTTAAAGAAGCTCCAACTATATAGAACAAAAAAAAATGTTTTCCACCTGCATTTTCCTTAAGTTTGGACTGAATTTATGTAAAAAACCTTCAGTTTTCTGCTGCTTCTCCCTGAAACTCTCTCCAAACTCAACTGAAATGGTCTGCTTCATTTAGATGACTCCGTCTTTTTATATGTTGCAAAGAAAAAAAGGATTACATCAATGTTTCTAACTGTCATGTTGCTCATACAGTAACTTTTGCACCCTCCAAATGACTGCTTGCATGTGTTGCCTTTTAAAAGTCCTTTTACAGCACCTCAACTTTATATTTTATATTGTAAAAATCCTAAAGTCATCATTTTGTTTTCTATTTGTTTTACACTATAACATCATTTATGTGATGTGTGCTGCTGACCTCTTGGCCAGGTCACCCTTGTAAAAAAGATATTGATTTATTTTTCAACATTAAATAAACAAAGTTAAAATACTTAAAAAATAACACTTTTTCATTGATGACTGAGTGATTTTAACATGCAGATATGTTGCAGTGTAGTCATTTTACACTCATTATCAAGCCTTTCTGATGTGCGATACTTTTATTTTCTGTCTTCATTTTGTTTTATTTTTTCTTTTGTTTTTGACAAAGTTTTGCTCTTGTAACACTTAAGTTATTTCTTCAACTGAATTTTGGTGTTATTCATGTTAAGAGTGTATTTTGGAGATACTTTGTGGAGCAAAGCTAATTTTTAGGGTTAAAGTGGTTTAATTTGATCACAGTTTATGTTTTTTCTTAATGTTTTTGTTAAAATACCCCTTCAAAAATGTGGTTTCTTTTTAACGTCTCAGTTTGGTTAAAAACAACTAAACTTGGGTTATTTTAAACTATATATATTTTTTTGTTTGTTCCATCGTGTTTGATTTTACAACTCATGTTGTATTGCATGTTTTTCCTTTTATTGAACAACATTGAAAATTAAAATAATTGAAAAAATAATGATAGAGTTTGTAGTGTTTTGTCAATGATTTTCCTCATGTGAAAGATGAATTGAGCTGCAAGTTATAAGATCACATTATCCCCCAAACAGCAACATTTTTAATTAAAAGATAAAAGCATAGGCACAAATTAGAAAAAAAAATGTGTTTATCATAGTTATTTATTTTTATTTAATGTTTTTCCATTTTATTTTATTTTTAGTTATTTATCTATTCAATTTCATTCATCTTTTCCTTTTTTATTCTTTTTTTGGATTCTACTAAGCAGATGAGCTTTAAAAAACGGAATAAAAAATATACAGAAAATATGTTAAAAAATAATATTTCATTTAATGATCAGGTCTTTCATTTGTTTCATAATTTGTTTGTTTATTGGTGATTAAATGTAAAAAAATGCTTTGTTTTCTTAATTTAATTAACTAAAGTAAGGGACAACTTCAGCTTTTGACATTTTTACTTTTATTTTGTTAATTTGTTTGTTAGAGGCCTGAAAGGAACCTGAAAGCCAAACAAACAAACAAACAAGTCATTTGTAAGTCCAAACCAAACAGAGCAGTTCTGTGTCTGCGGCAGCAACAACCTCGGCCACATGAATGGGTGACTTATGCTCCGTGTTCGCTCAGGTGTTAATCCCGCCCTAATCTATGGATTAAATGAACAAGTGATGAGTTACATAATTGTTCTGTTTATTATGGACCCTTACTGCCCCCCACCCACATTCATACCACCTCTTATATTCTTTTTTTTCTTTCAAAAAGTTCAAAAGTTCAAACATATGCTTGTATGACAGTTCACGTCCCACTTTTACTCTCCTCTGATTGGACAGTAGCCGCCCAAAGCTTCCTTTATGACGTCCTCGTGATGTTTGGATGTCCTGAGCAGAAACTTCAGCTTCATTTCCTGTTAGATAAACACGGAAACACAAATGTCAGTTCAGGTTTGAACACATTCCCTAAAATATTGACTTTATTAATCAAAGTCATTTTTGAAGGTTTGATTGGAAAAACATTTTTTTCATAATTAAATAATGTGAAAAAGACAATATAACTGCTTCATCTGAAGTATTTTTTAATTAAAATTTCATATAATGGTAAAAATAAAAGTATTTTTAATTGATATTCATCATGAAATTAAAACAATTTAACAAAATCCTTTTAAAGTAACATATTTGAAAACATTCGTAATAATAGATTTCTTTAACTTCAAATAACCACAAGTCCAAGAAAGCATCAAATTTTGGATTTTTTTTCTTTTGACGTCTTCTTTTATTTCACAGATCCTAAACCAAATTAAATATTTTTTTAGACAAATACATCCCCTGAAATTGAAATGTATTTATGTGATGCTAATATGTGCCAGAGATAAAAATAAATAAATAAATAAATAAACTACAAATTAATTATTGGTTCATTTTTTAAAAAAGTACTTATCTGTTCTGGAAGTTTTGGAGACCCCGAAATTCAAATAAAATATTGATTTAATCATAAATCAAATTTGACAATTATCTTTATTAGTTCAGCTTTAGCACTTTCACACTAAGCTTTTTGGTCCAAAATATTTGTTTTTTCCTCCAAATAATTGTTTTCACATGAAAACAAAGGTTGTCAGTTTGGTTGCAAGCGAACACTGGTGTGTTTTACCACAGTGTGATTGCAAATAGACCATCCATATGACCAAGGAATAGATGTAACTGAGGAAAAGTATTTGTCCCATCAGGCTGAATTATTAAGAAGGAAAAAAAAACTGCCAAAAATGTAAGAGAATAATCACAAAAGTCGGGAAATGTAGCTTGAGGAGGAAGCAAAACTTGAAAGAGTTGTAGATAGTGGAAGATCTTGCAGACGACAAAGATGACTGATCCAGACCATAATATAGAGTGTCACTATAGTCCAGCCGAGACATAATGGATGATTCTTTCAATTTCCTTTTAAAGTTTTACTTTCGGTGAACCATAACTAACTAAAAGATGTGTTTACCATTGAACCAATCAGCTGCTCCAATTTAAAGACCCACTTTTTTGTTTTTTTTAACATGTACTTGTGGCATTTTTCTGATAAGAAAGAGCATGTTTCACTTTTTACAGAGTAAAAAATCGGTGTAGCAAAGCGTGAATGTGAGAGATTTGAATGCGGAAGCCCGAATTACGTATATACAAGCATTTGCACAGACTTTGTAATGGAAGTGGCCCTGTTCATGCGCATTGCCAAAGTGGTATGAACCTAAAAGGGATATAAGACTCAAAAAATATAATTTAATAGAATATGGCTTAAGTGGGTTTTGTTTATCACCCTGTGAGGGCAGATTTTGATTGATTTTGCTTTTTTAATTTCTGTATACAGCATGGTCACCCATTTTCAACTTTATTTATTTTATTGATTAATTAATTAATTTCTATTTATTATTATTCTTAATTTTCCCTTCTTTTTCAATATCATGTATCTATTTTGTGTGTTTTGGTTCTTCATGTGAAACAAATATAGAAAGATTCCAACTTATGATAGGTGTATGTGATTGAAGAAATAATTTTTTTATGTTGTTGAAACAAAAAAAAAATACAAAAAAGAAAGAATATGTGGTCCTCTCTCAAAAGTGCAGTGTGAAAGCAAACCAAACTAAAAGAAAGTCATGAAATATTTTTTCCGTTTTTACCTAAACGATCCAAATGTAAAAAACATTTATCTAAAAAACAAATCGACAATCTAGGAAACTGTTGTATTTTTGGTATTGGGTTCCATTCACAGCAAACTGCATATTAAATCCAAACACTGTGACAAATTGTGGAGTCTGCAGGTTTTAGGATGAAAGATTCACTGGACATAAATCGCCTGCAGTTTCATCCTAAAGCGAGTAAAAATTGTAAGGTTCTTCTGAGTCAATTTAACTCAGGAATTAAACCCAGTATAGTAAAGGTGAATATTTTTTTTTAATAGAAGGTTTTAATTGAACTAATATTTTAATACTTAATGTTTTCCTTAAGAATCGTTTTTAAAGGATTTAAAGCTGAAGCTGCAGTCTCTTCTTTTTGTATTAGCTGTGTGCATTTATGTATCTTAGTACAAAATCTCTCCATTACTGTCATACTTTCGTTAGAGATCAGAAACCTAGTTACCTATCACCAGAGCCCCTCCCCCTCACATCATCATGCATGTTAACCCTTTGGTGCACACCACTGTCTGCGTCAGCCTCTTCGGTCTTTCGAGGAACCTCCTCCCAGAGAGTCAGACTGGATATCTTTCGCTCTAATAATCCCCTACAAACGCTGCGTGTGGCTTTAGTGTCCCCGGATGCTCTCTGCACGAGATGCCCCTCTGAACCTCTGGACAAACAAACATTCAGCACAAACACCAAATGCTCGCCTTTTTTTACCACATCGTCATCAGACTGCTGCCATGTCTTTAAATGTATCGCGTTTTTCATAATAAGCTGGAGTTTATGATCAAACCCCGATTAGTGGACGTGTTGGCTGAGAGAACAGGCAGTAAGAAACAAAGCGGTGAGAAAAGATTGAGATGGATGAGTTTTGGGGAGAGAGGTCTGGAACAGGCAGAGTGTGGAGGCTGAAATGAAAACATTACGGGTATTATGTGAGTTTGGACTAATGGAGGCTTGGAGGAGCTGGCTGTCTTAAACCAGAAGAGTGAAAGTGTAGGATGAGAGAGTGAAATCCACACCTCGAGTAGTTTACACTCGTCACTAGAGTAGATTTCCAGCAAAGATTCCTGAATAGGAATTATAAAAGAAGATGAAATGTGTGGTTGAAAAGATGGGCCTAAAACAAGGAAACGTCTTTGGAGAAATAGTTGGATTAATGCAAAAAGTGGGATCAGTGTCCAGATATTCATAAAGTCCACAACAAATTCTTTGGAATTAGGATTCTTAAATAAAATCCACAAAACATTTGCACTTTTTATGACATATAGGATAAGTTTTTGCTCCCATCAATAGCTGTGTGCCAAATGTTAAAGATTTGAGATTAACTGTGTACATGAGTCCTAAAAAACTTTATCCAATTATAACAAATGTTTACATCTGCCACAAGTTTGATCAGATTAAATCATTTTGACATGTACAGATTGAACTTTAGTACCAGAAATGACAAATAAAGATAAAGTAGCGGAGTTCTGTTGTAAATAAACATGGCTGCGGTTAGCAAGATGATCTTTATTTATTTATTTTTTATGAAAGTGACTATTTGCATGTAATTTTCTCAATACGTTCACCCAATTCTGAACTTTGTTCTTGGTCGCATGGACCCAGAGCGGACAAAGCAAATAATAAAAAAGCATTACATTTATAGAAAATTCTGAAAACAAAAGTCATTTCCAGAAAACAAAGTTAAATGATAATCAAACCGGAAGGGGAAAGTATTATGGGACATCGCGGATTGGATGATTAAATCCATTCATGCCAAATAACTTTTAGCAGAAATGATGGTCAGACGTCATCCTCCAATCAATACGTTTTGATGCTTATTTACCTTTCCATTTCGAAATAAATAAATACATTTGTCTTGTTTTATCTTCAATCAAGCATCATCCACAAGTTCATTACAGGCAAAGCTATAAGTGCTGGTTGACTCTAAAGTATAACTTTAGGAGTGGATGGTCCAATAAAATGTGTAAAATTCCCAGGAAAGCTGCAGTTAAATCTGCCCCTCCAATAATCTGTCATAAATGAAAACATATGGAGTCCTTAAGAGGGCAAAATGATTGAGAGTCACAATTGAAAGAGGAAGTAAAGAAGGTCAAAAAGTGATCTTTATTTTCTTAAGAATGCTTACCTCTGCTATTAGCCGGTGGTAGTTTCTTAACCTTTTGGGCCTCGAATCAAGGGGTCTGCTCAGTTGAACCGGCCCCCTCCCAAATGGAATTAGACTAAAATTACAGCATGAGGTCACCGCTTCCACCCACCAAAAACAAGGGTTTTGTGAAAATCTTTGAAGAGCATTGCTTGGTATAGAAGTAATCATAAAAACATAAAGCCGCGTTAGAACACATTAAAGCCAGAAACCTCATAGTGGGAGGAAATACAGCAGGAGTTTTATAGAAACAGCAGCATTTTTGTGATATTCCCAAGAAAACTAAAGATAGCAACACTACAAAGTCAACCAAATCGCTTCTGTGGAGCAAAAACATCCACACATGTTAAATGGAGGTAGATTTCACTAGATTTTGAAGTGAAAAGAGGTTTTAACCCAATAATCAGTTTCCAATTTTATTCTTTAAAAACATATTCCCTTTTCTAACACCTCCTTTAATTTTCCAGGGGTCATTTAAATAGTATTTTAGGAACAACTGTTCAGCACAAACAGTATTTGTATTATTTTTTCTATATTTCTTTGCTGGAGGACCATTGATAATGAAGGTCTCCTTCATAGACAGTAAACAGACAGAACAGCTGGTTCAACTGCAGATGAACCCAAAAAAATCTATAACATTATGAGTCAATAGGAGTAATGGACCAGTAATAAATGTGCATACTGAGAGCAACAACTACTACGGACATCTTGGATAAACACATTTTTAAGGTTTTTAAAGTCTTATTAGTCAAATAGGATTTATAAAAATCTCTTTTTCATTCAATTTTGATGTTTTTGAGCTATTCTTTAATGTAATGGGTAGAAAAAATGCATTAAGGTGTGACAAATAAAAGGGGGGCGAGTACAGATCCCTGAGGAACTCCTGAGTTTCTATGATGTAATATCCTGATTGTTTGCTTTCTGTTTGTACATTTTTTTTAAAAAAAAGAAAAAAATGCAGATTGATGAGTTTCCAGATTAATTTCTGAAAATGTAAAGATGATGATGAAAAAACATTCTGTAAATGTTCTGTTGTTCCAGATGAAACAATTAGATCTGTTCCATTTGTTAAAAAGAAAATATTTCGACATGGGATCCTTTTGGGAAACTTTTTTCAGTTAGGAGAAAAACCATAGATGAGTCTAACATTAAGCATTTTAGGTACGACTGAACTGCTTTGATTTTATGTTTTTTTTAACAATTGATTTCTACGGTGGCCCTGAAGTCCAAATCACAAAAACAACTCAGATGACAAAACAAACAAAACAAAAAAACTACATTTATATTAGAAAACAAAGCAAATTTCTAGAAACCAAAGCATAATTTAAAAAAAGTAACATAAAAAAGAAAGTTACTAAAAAATTGTTTTTTAAAAGTTTTAATTTAAAGCAAAATAAGAACCCAGAAGCAGCAGGAATTGTTATGTTAGAGTTATTTGGTCTTCTGTATTAGATTGTTCAATTTAGTTCTCTTTGTTTACTTACTGTATTTTATTTTATTTTTTTTGACAGAGGCGTGTTACCATCTTGAAAAAGCCAAGAAGGGTTTCTGTAACACTTTGTCAAAAAAATTGTCAATGATAATACTAATACAAACTCAAAATTTGGGGGCAAAGCTTTTTGCTGGAGCAGCATCTGCCCCCCTGTAGCTCCGCCCCTGCCGGAAAAGCATGAGTGAATAAAAGCTTGTTTTTTACAATGTGATGGAGCGAAGGGTCCTCTGAGAACGTAACTATTTGGACTTTTTAAAAAAAAGTTTTTATTAAAAATTATGATAATGTTTAGCTTTTCTTTGTAAGTGAGAAAAAAAGCTTCATTTATAGAACCTTTCAACAATAAAATCACAAGAGTAAAACAAATTAAAACAGTAAAATAAGCTATAAGGTCTTAAAAGCTTCAGCTGTTTCTTAAAAGCATTTGAGATCCTTAACATCATGTGTTGTTATTGATACAGTCCTGACCTTTGCAGCATCTGAAAACAGGAGACATTTTCTGGTCAAAACAGTCCTCTAAAGGAAAATGACTCTAACTGCAGAAATGGACAGATTGACCCTTAATATTTGGTGATTTCAATGTCAAAATGTCAGCGAATACAATCAAAGGGATTTAAATATGCAGTTTGTTTGTAAAAAAAAAAAAAAAAAAACAGCGATTGGTTTCATGTGAACTGGTGTGAATGAGAAGCCGTCTGATAGCATCTCCAACCACCCCGCGCTCTTTGTTCAATCCCGCACAGACAGCTCCAGCGAGCTCAGCTGTAAAAACAGAGCGTGTGCACATCTCCCCGTCCTCGCCCTGTCCCGCGGCAGGTCCCCAGAGGCCAATGCTGGTGAGGGGGAGAGCACCGGAGCGGGCTTTTCGGAGGGCCAACCAGATGCTTGGTTTGAAGGAAGCTAAATAACTTCAAGGTTCACTTGGCAAAGCGCAGCAAGACATACTTCAACACTTCCTTGGCTTTCTGGAGGTGGGCGCGCCTCGGCTGCGTGTTTGGATAAGACAGTGTGAAAGAGCGAAAGTTTGTGTTGCTCTTCGGAGCGAATCAATCTTTCCATGTTTACTCAGCCGAGAGGTGTCCCGGTGAAATGAAAAACCTCAGAGGTCAGGTGCATTCTAATGCCATTTTAGGGCATGAAGAAGACACAAGAATGGAGACTTTATTGTGTGCGAGCGTGAAGAGGGTAAAACACCTCCACTTCTGCCCCGTTTACCCTCCTTCCGCCCCTCAGGCTCCATGAAATGGCCGTGGATAGCAGGCCGTCCCTGTGGAGCATCACTAGCATAAACACACACTCATGAATGGCCTGCATTGAGCCGGCGCTGGAACGGGATGCAGGGGTCACCAGCGGACCCCGCCCTCCCACTGCGGGGAGGTCACCACGCTGACCGCCCTCATAGCAGCAGAAAAACCAAAGAAGAGGAGGATGAATTCCTTGGTGAACCCCCTCTCTCCTCTGCCGCGGAGCCTCGTTTCCCTCATCCATCCCCAAAGGCCGAACTCAACCCCCCCAACTGGGTTTCTGCGCAACTGATTATTTGTTTTGACTGGGGAAGTCATTACTGCCAAAGTATCAATCCTTCAAACTGTTTTTAAGTGTCTGCCAACAGAAAACCAGGTAACAGCAGCAGAAGGTTGTCCAGATGCACCGGCGGCTACATGAAGGCTCCTAAAATAAGCTGAAGAACTGCTAAAGTTAACAACATCGTTCACGGGAGCGTTGTAAATCATGGCTACAACAAGGTGAATTAGTTTGACAACATGAATTTCAGGGTTTCACGTTTCATTTCTGGGTTTTCTTGGATGGAGCTGCCCTTTTTTTTCTCTATTTCAGTTGTTTCCCACAAATTCTGACAGAGTACAGGCGGCGATTTTTATACTTCTCTGTCAAATGTTTAATTCTGTAAGTTTCCAAACATTAATTTGATCCAAGAGGCTTAACGTTGTAACCACTCGGTGACTTCTGAACCTCTAATGACCGGTCCTTTGATGTGGTTGTTATCCTCCTCTAAGTTCTTCAAGCTAAGCATTTATGTCACTAGAAGTTATTTTTCATTTCTGCTTGTTTTCCACCTGTCTGCACTTCTTTCCAACCATCATTGTGTCACATTTTTCTTCTTCCCCTGCACAATGCACATGTGAGTTTTTTGCTTTAAGCATTTGAAATATTTCACATCTCCAAAGACCCTTCTCGTCTTGAACACTTCTTACCCCTTTGGTTGAAAAAAATAAATAAAATAAAAACATATATAGATGGATCTATATATATATATATATATATATATATATATATATATATATATATATATATATATATATAAAGAGTCTTTGGATTTTCAGTTATGTGGCACCGCTTGAAGTAAAGTTACTCCCCACAATGCTGCAATTTCGTTTTTATTAAATACGCAATGTATTGCTGTTTTATTGCCCTAATCTAATAGGTTTTAAATATTATAAAGTAGTAGGTTTAAAAAAAAGACTTATGTTATCTTTTTAATATTGAAGATGGGACATCCACTCTGATGAAAATTGTGTTTTTGGTGTTCTTAACATGTTTTTGTGGCATTTTTCTCATGATGGAGGACATATTTTAAGAAGAAAATAAGCTTAAAATTAAATTTCTGGGTATTTTTGTATTAAAATCATTGTAAAAGCAGTGAAAACTGTTGGAATAAGAGTTTATTTGTTTACCCAGAAAATACACCGGGTGGGCCACAGTCTCTCTGCTCTGCTCCATTCTGATGCATCCACTTGTAGACGACTAGGTCCATGAACATCTTTGTTTTCCACGTCTGAGTTCTCATCTGGCTCCAAACTATACAACTGGATAGCTCCAATATTTACAGCCATTTTTGTTTCACCGGTAATGTTACTGGGAGTGTTAGAGACTTTAGACTAGCTCTCAACAGGAAGGCAGAGTTGCTCCAGAGTGGTGTTTGCACAACTTAGAGGCACATTTCTAGTAAACTACTGCCACTCTGCAGAAACTATGTTCTAAAAAACACAAAAAACAATAAAAACAACACAATCTGAAGAAAAGACTCTTCAAAAATAGCTTTTTAAAAACTATAGTTAATTATTTTGTTGCTTTAATTGGTTGTACTTATACTACTGATTCGGGCTACACTAAAACTGTATTTCATAGTTTTTAATAATACTGACATAAAACTGTTATTCTATTCTTTATCTTCCATTTCTGACAGAAAAGACATGTTAAGTTGCTCTTGTGTGCTTTAGATTACCCAGAGGAACAAATAAAATGTCTTTCTCAAGTCTTAATTCCATAGTTAAGATGGTACAAAACCAGTTTTGGTGACATAATAATAGCTATCGAATAATTATTTACGTGCAAAATGAAAATATTTAACCTTATAACTGTCTTTTTAATGTGTTTCCCCAAAACATTTATAAAAAAATTAAAGGATTGTTATGGTATTAATAATCTTAAAATTACATTTCTGTGTTGTATTCCAATGAAAGATTTCATAAGAGTTTGTGAATATTTAAAAAAATGTTTTGTTTATTGTTAGAATTTGTAATGAAAAGCAGGTGGAGATACTTGTGTCGGAAAACTGCAGAAGCATTTAATTAACTTTATTTTTTAACTTTCTATGAATTATAGGGACCTAAAAAACAGCCTTACCAATGCTGGAGAACACTTTTTTTGCTATTGGAACAGATTTTATGTCACATTTAGAGTGTATTTTTTTCCAGACTGGATGAGTCAATTTTCTGTTGAATATATTTTGAAATATGTATTTAGAACCAGGGCAGGAAGTCTTTAATTAGAGCAAAGTATGAGGAAAATTATGATTGTCTACAATTTAAGGAAAGTCTGTTATTTCAGAACTGAAGTGAAAAATGAACCTCCATCAGCCTCCTGCTACACTAACCATTCCAATGAAAATATAATAAAAACGGTGGATCATCAGCATAAAAACTGACTAAATCCTTATTACATTAGTCAAGTTTAGCTTGCAGAGGGTTTTTTGTTAAATGAGTCTTTCATGAGTTCAAACTGCTTTATAAAAATACTGTGAAAATTCACCTAAATTCTGATGGAGACCAAACAACAAAATCCTGGTGCACCTAAAAAACAAGCATCCCAGTTTACTTGCAAGTGAACCCTGGTGTGATTCATATCTAAGATGAGCCAATGAAGTAAACAATGACATGTAAGTAGAAAAACAATGTCAACACTCTGAATCAAAGCCAGGAATAATCCTGAGAAGCAGGAAAACACATAAACTCGACTCTTTATGAAGAGTCTTTTCTTTTCTACAACGTTTTAAAGTGAATATGTATGGCAATTTGTCCCTAAACTGATGCAAAGTAATATATTTTCAATTGTGTATCTTCATACAAAGTAAATTTAAAATTTTATTTTTTATTGACTGAACAATTATTGTCCATTCATTTATCTCTAATAGGTTCCAAAACAAAACTGATGGTTTTTTTGACAAAAAGTAATAATTTGGCCGATACTAATGTACTTTTTGTAAGGTAATATTTAAAAAAAAACCATTGTTTTATGAAATATCAATAAGCAAAAATATTTATTTTGCTAATTAGTAAAAACTCTAACAGTTTTTTTTTACAAGTTTCAGTCAAGAAACATTTTTTATCTTTATTTTTAATTTGGAAAAATATTTTTAACATTTTTTTTAACTGTAGGTGAAAATCGATTCTGTAATATATCGTAATATTTCATTAGTATTTGCATCGATTTAAAAGGTTGACACGACAATATTCAACATTTCATGCTGCCGCTGAAATGTTTCTGGAAAGAATTTGCATTTGTTTTTGTTCATTTTCTTATTTTTGAAGCTCCAGTTTAAGCCGTGTTCAGGTTCCTGAAGCCAATATGAGAAACAGTTGCAGTCTTTAATGTTGTGATCAGTAGATAATTTTACCATTTTCTTAACACTGTAAAAGTCAAACATCGGATCAATTAGCAAAAGCTCTGTAATTTGTAACATTAAAATATATTAGTCTTTATCAAATTAATTTTTTAAGTTAAGTAAACCATCAACTCACAAATGTAATTTGATGAAAACTAATCATTTTAAATGTAACAAATTACAATATTTGTGTTAATTGAGCTATTTTTTCACTTTTTACAGTGTAGTATTCAGGTATAGTTTTGTCTAAGTCACGTGTTAAAGTCAAGGCCCGGGGGTAATGATATCCAGCCCTCCAGATCATTTTATTTTATAGATATTAACGGCCCGATGTTATCTTGCGCTCATTTGTAACTTGTATAATATTGACAAAATATTTTTTTATGGAGAGTAAAATACAAAAAGTTATTTAGGGTTTAAGTTGATTTATTCTGGAATAATATTCCTGCCTGTTTTTATTCATGATTTTCTAAAGTTTTGTTTTAGTTTGTTCAATAAATGTTAATCCTGTTCGACCAGCGACCTAAGGTGTGTTTCGGACTTTGACTACCTGTGCGTTTAAGTCTGACACCCATTTATCTTGATACGTATCGTGAGACGTGTATCGCGATACGTATCGCATCACCAGACTCTCCTATTTGACTTGCAAAATCCAATTTGGATTAAAAGAATAGGAAAAATGTTGTAAATGTCAGTAAACTGTACAATTTCGGTGACCACATGGAAAAAATATTTTAGCTGTAGAGATTTTAATTGTTTAGGGGTCAAATAAGGTCAATGCTGAAAATCAGTCTTTGTTAATTTAGTTGTTGTTTTTTTTAAAATAATAAAAGAAAGGATTTATGCAGATCATTATTTTAATCCAAAACTGTTACGATTGTTGTAAAATGTGAGGTTTAGATGAACTTTTTGTGATTATTTACCTTCTCAAAGTTTAGTTCGAGCTCTTTCACGGCTGCAGAAGAAAAACGTCCCCCTCCTCTCAGAAGTGACTGATGTTTAGATGCACATGTGTGGTTGCTCTGCGACGTCGCAGCACCTTTCAAACACCGCTCCATTTAACTTCCCTTCCCTCATCAACAGCAACCTGATCCCCCCCGGTGACGAGCGGAGAAATGGAAACACGCTGATCTGTGGAGCATATGTGCTCATGCTGGACTAATACCAGGTCCTGGACCTCCTACCGCTCCGTTCCACCTGAGTGCAGAGTGACCAGAGATGATGGAGAGATCAAGAGGAGGAAGCTGCTGCAGCCAATGAATCAATTACTGTAAGCTGCTTTGAAAACTGCTCATGCACGCAGAGGAGCCGCGGTTTTTGAAGTTGTTCACGCTCGTACGAGTCCCCCTGTTTAACTCGCAGATTCCAGAAAAGGTGCGCTCCTTCCGACTGAAATCCTAACAGACCTGGCAACCAGCTCCTGTGCTTTTCCAACTGGATCTCATGATGTAATCCAGTTTCCAAATGTATTTTCCCATCATGTTTGAGTTGGCTGCTCGAGGAGCAGGAGCGTGCACAAAAAAAAGAAGGGAAGAAAATAAATACCCTCTTAAGCAAATGCGGGGCATCATGTGAGAAAATAACAGGGCTAAAGAAACAAACTTTAACCAGATTTAGACATTGTTTTCTTAGGCCTAAAACACAATAGAACATGATTAGAGAAGCTCTGCGTATGTTTGGCAAAATCTACAGAAAATATTATTGGAGGAAGTGGAGGATATGTCACGCGTTTGACATCGCCTGTGTGGCTAGAGTTCAAGCTGCTGTCATTTGTTTTGTCTCTTTGGGGCTTTTTTTAATTTGTGTTTGGATTTTTAATTCAAATTAATCAAGGAAAATACAGTGGAGAGCTGCAGACACATGGCCTGCACACCTGAGCAAAC
Organism: Oryzias melastigma; assembly: GCF_002922805.2. Classification (NCBI taxonomy): domain Eukaryota; kingdom Metazoa; phylum Chordata; class Actinopteri; order Beloniformes; family Adrianichthyidae; genus Oryzias; species Oryzias melastigma. Next base: position 5,387,063 of record NC_050523.1, read on the forward strand.
ACCGCAGTCCAGGCTGACCTCAGGACTTGTTCTTCTTGGCTCTCCTTTTGCTTTTGTATACCAACCACTCTGTCCTTTTATTGTTATTTTAACCTTACTTTTTCATATTTTTATGAAGTTATTAAATCAATTTGATTAAAATTAAACAAAAAATAGTAATAACAGTACTGTATATCAGGGGCGTCAAACTCAATCGTAAAAGGGGCCAAAATCCAAAACACACCTTCGGTCGCAGGCCGAACAGGATAATTATTTATTAACACACTAAAACTACATTTTTAAAACTTTAAAACAGTAACTTTGTACCATAATTATGAACTAGATATATAGCATTACCTGTGATAATGCTAGTGTGAATGCTGTAAGCTCAATTTGGCCGCTGAAGATGCTAATGCTGTTAGCTAAAGATACTGAAATTGATAGCTAAAACGCTGAAGCTGCTAGCCAGTTAAAATACGAGCTAAATGCCAAATTAGTCGAAAAAAACAAAACAAAAAAAAGGCCAAAACAGCTAGCATGTAGCGGAAAAAATAGCTAAACTTCAAAACATCCAAAAAAAAATGAAAAAAACCTAAATTAGCCAAAACAGCTAGCGTGCAGATATTAGCCTAACTACAAAATAGCCTCATAAACTTAAAAAGAAAAGCCTAAATTAGCCAAATTAGCTATCATGTCGCTGAAATGTTAGCTAAATTCCAAAAATAGCCTAAAAAATCTTAGTAAATGCCAAAATAATCCAAAAAACTAGCAGATTGCCAATTTTTAAAACTTAAAAACCGTAACTTGTTAACATAATTATATATTTTACTTTCCATAAAAATATATTTTGTCAAAATTATACAAGTTAGAAGTGCAAGATAACATCGGGTCATTAATAACAATAAAATAAAATAATCTGGAGGGCCTTTTACTTTGACACATGTGCTGTGTATTGATTATGAAAGTTTTTCACCCGTTTTTACAAAATATAACAAGTTTAAACAGAGTATATGTTTATTTTGCACCCATATAAAAAAGTAGTTTTTTTTTTTTTTTACTTTTCTGCAAATTTTGTGGAGATTAGGAGTTTCTAGAGAAAAAAAACTATGAATCAACATTTTTTGAGATTCCAAACAAATAAATTAGGTTCATGATAATCATGTACTTGATGCTTATTGCAGCTTAAAGGGCAGATTGTTTTTATAAAATGACTATTCTTTGGGGATAAAAGTGTAAATTCCCCGCTTGCATCAAAGCCCTGATCCCTGGCAGACCAGTTAATCTGCTGTTTGGAGGACGCCGCTTGCATGATGAGTGCTGGGAATTAGCATTACTGCTCAGTGATAATTATTGTTGATGATCACAGTCATGTGTGTGTGTGTGCGTGTGTGTGTGCACCGAGGCTGTGTGGGGGTGTAAAAGCCTCTTTTGCAGCTTAGCTGTGCAGGAGAGGGCAAAATGGAAGCGCAAGTGAGGCACTAGAAGCTCTGGAGATAAAACGTGTGAACCCCCGTCCCCCTGCTCTGTTCTGTGACATACGAAGCAGAAATCATGTTAGTTTGGTTAATATGGACGATTTCTCCTTTTTACCTGTCTGAGAACTAATGCAGGTTGTTTAAAGACACACGCCGATCATCTTTTGATCTTTTCTAAAAGCGTTCCCAGTGAAATTTGAATTATGATTACACTGTTTTTAGCTTAAATTACCCAACTTGGGTCATTTTCTGGCACATCACTTCTTAAGAGTGGCTGAAGTTCATTAGAAAGAGTTTTGGGAAGCAATTCCGCCCCCATTCCTGTCACCCAACAAAAATAACAACCATTACTGGAGCTATCCAGTGAAGAAATATCGTATTTTTCAGAGTATAAGTCACTCTATAGTATAAGTCACAGCAGCAAAAAAAGTACAATAAAGAAGAAATATGTCGCATTTTTGGGAGAAATGTATTTAGCAAAAAACAGAAACAAGAAAAAACTTTTTATTTTAAAATGCAAATTATTATAACCAAATAGATAATTATAATAGACTAAATATATGCACACCTTAACACAATGATTCTTGTTTAGCTTCATGAAACAATGGAGGAATAATAGTAGTATATTAGTGTAACATTTAAGTAAATATTAAAATGACCATAGCGTAAAGAACATGCTCAAAGGTCAATGAAACTCTTTATATCACTTCAAAACCATAAATCAATATTAAGGTTCTTTAATTAGTTTATAAAAGTTTAAATGGAATTGGACCTTCATTTTTTTTTTTTCTGATCTTATTTGTACTTCTACGTCTTTTGGTTCTCAGGTGAAGGTCTGCTGGTGAAGTCAGAACTACAATCATTGATGAGGCGACATTTCAGCGCTGTGGGCGTGGCCTAGAACAGCCTGCCTGAGGATGTGAGGGCTTCATCCACTGTCGAGGTTTTTACAAAAAAACTTAAAACTCATCATCTTAAGCACAACTTTAGTTCCTACACGTCCACATCTTTTAATTTGATTTTATCGACTGATTGTTTTTGTGGGATGTGTCTTTTATTTATTTATTGATGTTTATTATGAATTATTATTATTATTTTGAATAACTATTTATTATTATTATCTATATAATTATTTTATTTATTATTGTTATTTTTTTTTATTTAATATTATTTATTATAGGAACTTTTAGATGTTTTTAGCAGGAGAAGTGCCATATAAACAAAATTGAATTTGAATTCTTCTTCTGCGTCAGTAGCAAAAACTGACACACACACACATCTACAGTGCCCTCTAGTGGTAGTTGCTATTCATTTTTTTTTAAAGAAAAATCCCATATAAGTCGCACCCCTGGACAAACTATGCAAACAGCTGCTACGTATACTCCAAAAAATTCAAGAGGATCTAGCTGCAGAACCGTAAGTACTCGACTGGAACCGAAGCCCCACCCCCATATCGCTCGGAAAAAACTTTATTTTGATTGACGACACTAATGGATAAGCTTTAATCCCATTTTCTTTTTTTTAAATACAATTCTGAGTACTTTTGGGTTAGGGAAAGTCGTATAATTTCTACTTCCGGCCGATGATGTCAGACGCCATCTTGTCTGCAGCCAGAGGATGCATCAGAATGAAGCAGAGCAGGAAGCTTGGAGCCTCCCTGCGCTTTTTCTACGCCGCAAATAGTTTTTTTTTTTTTTTAAGTGCATTTTTTGGTCTGCTCCTGATTCACAATGATTCGAAAAGAGAAATAGTCCAAAATGCAAATCTCGCTAAATTTAATTTATATACGTCTTTCATCATCAGAAAAATGCCACAAAAACGTGTTAAAGTCACCAAAAACACAATTTTCACCAGAGTTGAGTCAGATGCAGCTTAGTCAACCTGAATCTGTTGCTGTCCTGCAGTGATTGCTTCGAAAACAGCAGAAATCCTGGAGCTGGAGTCTTCAGCAGTCGTGGAGGCCACTTAAAAATGTTGTTAAATGACGAAGGAAGCGCCCGGCTCCACACCAGGAAGTTCAGAGCAAGGACAACCTGTGAAGTTATTCGTACTAATGTTGGTTTTAACCTTTCTTCTCAGGACAACAAGAAAGTTTAATCGGGATTGAAGGTGTTTTTACAGTTTCACACACACACCCTCTCCCTTTGAGAGAGCCAACATTGGTGTTACGCGGTAGGTGCATGTTTTCATTCATCAAAACTGCAGCAGAAAGGAGGAAATGGAGAACAGTTTGGTGAAAAGCTAAGCTGGAAAATTCCTCTAAGATGACAGTCCAGACTGACTGTGAGTTTTTCTTCTAAACATTCAGAACGTGTTGGAAAATAAACACTCAATTACTCCTGTGAGTTGGAGTACATTTCTCACAACTTTTGGGATTAGCTAATTGTGACGGCATTAAAAAAGGACCTGAGTTGGCGATTTTGGCGTGCTAACGGGAAATCAAAGACGTTGCAGGGAGTTTGGCTTCCATCTTTAATGTGGCACACATTCTGGCAGAGAGTGTGTAAATCTCTGGATCTAATTGTGGGTCGATGCGTTTGCTGTCTGTCAAAGAGGGGAACGGATTTGGGCGGCTTTCCAAAAAAAGTCAATTGAGGGACGGCTCAAACCAGCCACTTAAAGGCCCCGGCTCTGGCGTTTTCCCCCCCTTTGCTCCTCGAGGAGAAGCGAGTCATCTGCCATGTAGACACTCTGCGGTGGAGTCAATGAGAGGGAAAGGGAGCTGGAGGAGGAGGATGGAAAGAAGGCAAACAGAAGGGAATGCTTGGGGGAGGATATTTAAGGAGGGAAAGTCAGGAGCCACATGGGTGGCTTCCAGTGATGTTTTTTCCTTTTGAGTGACAAGGCCTTCATTACTGAGTTATCCGTGACTTCATGCAGGAAAACACTTCATCTGCTTTACACACATTGTTGTGTAGATCCTTTCAGAGTTGGGGCTGCTGCATGCTCTCGGTTTGGGTTACCTGTGGGTGTCACGATGATGAACGGGCTGCTGCAGCTCCCTGAAGTGTTTATGACTGAAAGGCGTTGTTGCATGTAAGTAATCATGCCTGAAGCGGGCGGTCAAAGCAGAGCTTCCTCAACCAATGCAGGGATGCTTAATGGGGTTTGGGATGCAAATAGTCGGAGGATGTTGCAGTGACATCCCACAGCTGCCCGGCTCTTTGGAGTGACCATGCAGTAAAAGAGGCCCATTCCTCTTCTGTTTATTGTTGTAACCTAAGTAGGAGTTTTCCAAGTAACCTCTGTGCTTCGTTTCAAGTGGACAGAATAATAAATCTGCCTGTAACAAATGGTTTGTTTCAAGCTGCCTGTTATTTTATCATCACATTCTGCACAAGCGTGATGGATAAGCTACGAGCCCGGCTTGTTTGCATGAGTCCAGCGCATGCCAAAGCAAACACGCGCAGGGCTAAAAAAGTGAAAAATGCGGTGAGAGGCTGCAACATAATTCTGCAGCAGATCCCGGATCTGAGGGTTCACACCGGGGTGAGACAGGCAAGACGGAGAATAAATAAAAACACCCCAAAAAGTCTTCAAGCTAAATAAATGATGTGCAGGGACGTATGAGCTTGCACTTCACGATGTGGTGATAGCTCAGAGGTTCTCCCCCGGCCCGTCTGCACCGAGCCAGGCTCCTCAATCCCACTGTCAAACGCCACTTCATGCATCTCTCTTTTTTTATTTTGCTCACTTCTGCTGCTGGTCTTCTCCAGGATGGAGAAAAATGTGCTTCAAGATAAAGGAAGCTTTGCTCTGACAAAAGAAAGAAAATAGAGATGACAAAAAGACGCTCCCTGTGGTCCGGAGCGGCCTCTAATTAGGATAATATGCAAAGGAGCCATTAGTGTTCCCAAACTTTTTAATGGGGTGGAAAGCAGAGCTACTTTTGGAGAGATGGGATGAAAGAGAGGGACCCGCCACTCTTTTCTTACTCTTTTGTATCATTTCATTCTTTCTAATTTGGAAACACCAAATCTCATATATAATTTTAATTTCAAAAAGCCAAAGTTTCAGTCCTAAATCTCAAAGAAGTTAGCTTCCCTTAAATACATTTCAGAATAAAACGTTTTTCTGAATCATTAACGAAGATTTTTTCTGAGAAATATAAAACAAATGTTAGTTCATTTGTAAAATATGGTGGATTTGAGCTGCATAAAAATAGTTTTTAAGAGATAAAGTTTAATTATGAACATATCAGAGTTTAACTGGCGTTGTATTAAAAAAGTTGAATTTTTTGGTCTTTTTTTAAGAGATGAAAGGTCATATAAAACTTCCCCTGAAGAGCAAACCATTCCAGATTTTTATGAAATATTTAAAATTATTTATTTATACAATATATATTTTTTTCTTATTTAAGTGATCATTTTTTCTATATTATTTTAATAGAATTTTTTAGCTCTTATTTTCAAAATAAAATTAATAAAAAATAACATTTTAACTATACAGATTTTTTAAGTACATAATCTGTGCAATTTTGGAGTTAATTTGAGTAAATATGTTACAACTATTATATTTTTTAAAACAAATAAAGACATTTATTGCCCAACAACATGTATTTTTCTGCTTTGAAAGGTTTTATTTATTTTTTATTTATTATCTTTTAGGTTAAAAAAATGAAAGAGGCTTAAATTAAGATTATTTATATTTGTGGAGTCATATAATTTTCTGGAAACCAATAATAATAATAATAATAATAATATTTGTTTAAACCTGAAAGTTGAAAATTTTAATAATTTCTGTTATTACAATAATTATTTTGTTAAGTTTATATATTTTTTAAAAGGTGTAGGGTAATATATTAATCCACGTGTATTAAACCAATAATTATTGTAAGTGTGTTTGCTTTTTTTACGCTTTCAAACTAAAATATGCGATAAATCCCAATTCCAAAGTCTGATTTTACAGATTTTTTGCGTCCAAGATACAAATCTGTTCCATAATAAGAGCAAAACTTCCAAAACAATCGTTCTGCTGGATTATTTACTTGGATTTCCTTTCTTTTCTCAGCTCATGAATAATAACTGTGAGCCGTTTTTGCGCATTTTACGCAGCAGCCGGCGTCTCCTCTGCGAGTGTTCTGCTTCATGACCTGTGACCCAGCAGGATAAACTGCTAACTGAGCCTCGGTCATGCTCAAGGAGGCTGATGGCCACATGATCCAGGACATGTAAAGCTGCCTTTTTAAGCGCAGGGATTATACCTTTACTCTGCTCCCGACAAAACATTTAACGAGATCAGACCTTTATGGAAACCTCATTGTTGGATGAAGAATCGGCTCTTATTTTGAAATGTAGCTTTTTGTGTGTGAGGTGAGGACTCAAAAATGTAAAGGAGTGAATTTAATAGGTGGAAATGATAAGAAATAAATGCCCACAACATTAACAGGAAGTTGTGCGTAAAAGTTGTTTTCACAAGTATTTTAAATTAATATATAGTTATAATATGTCATATGTTTTCTAAAATTGTGTAGCCCTTTTCTGTGTTTGAATCTAACAGAAAAACAGAGAAAAAAATATAATTTTGACTATATGAGCCACAGCGGACAGACGGGGACAAGAGCGGCCATATAAAGAGGAAAACCTTCAGATTTGTGCTCTAAATGTTGCGTTCAGGTACATTCTTATTTGATGCCACCATTGGGCCTTCCTTCAAGGAAAAAGGGCCTTCCTTTCTCCAGATTTCACCTCCCAGACATCCCATTTTCTGTGCGTAAAGACAAAAACAACTCGCTACAACTTGCTCAGAAATCCAACCACGTGTCACGAAAACGCGCAGTTGATTGGAAATGAAGGTTAATTAGGGGCAACGTGCTTTTAAGATATATCAAAGTTACATTTGTGCATTCTAAGTTCTCTTAAATGATTGTGGGGAAGGAAAAAAAATCTGCGCCCCAAACTCCTGTTTCACCTCAAGTGAACAAACACAGTCCAGCTGACCTCCTTCCCTGCTGCCCCTTTCCTCCTCCTCTTCCTCTTTGGTGCGTGCGCGCCTGGCTGTCTGTCTCCCTCGTTGCGTGTTGCATCATCACGCAATAGCTGTCCTCTCGTGGCCTACTGAACTGGCTCTAAGCGCTGCACCGATTTAGCCATCTACTACACGTTTGTTTTGGCTCACTGGATACAGACGGCGGGAGCGCACATCCAGTCACGGAAGTGTACAGTAAAGGCCGCATGAAGGGCTGATGAAAAATTTACACTGAGGGGTCTTGACGTGCAGCATCGTGACAGCAAAGGGGGAGCGCAAAAACCAAGCCGGAGTTTGCGTAAAATGTGCACTTAGTTTGGCTTTTTTAGGGGAAAATGTGACAAAAACTATCAAATGATGAGTGGATTTTTAAGTCTGACCCCACAGGGCCCCAATTTCACGTGTCAAACGGGAGCAGATAATGAAATATTTTAGCTGGAGGAGAGTTTCCTCCAAATGTGGCCGCAGCTGTTGACATCAACACCGCTGTAAACCTGGCAAAAAGCGGCCCCGTCTCACCCGGCTGACACCCTCCACGTCCGCTCACTGTAATTAACGAGGATGAGTGTGGGAGAGGTCAAATGGAAACGCAAAAAAAGTCTATCTGAGCTTTAGAAAAAAGACGCAGAAAAGTGCGGATCCAAACACGAGCGCGCAAAAACCCCACAAATCAATAAATTTCCTTTATAGTTTTCTTGCAAAATGATATTTATTTTAAAACAAATTGTAAAAATATCACACTTCAGTTACAATGTTTGCCAAAAGTGTACAATGTTTTATTACTGAAATGAACACACTGCATATAATTATTATAAATGTTTTTTCTTTCTCTTTTTAATACAAAATTCAAATCAAAACCTTCAAACTTTTAAGTTTTGATTTTTTTTTTTTACAAAACATGTTTGTGTTTGACACCAGTACATGAATTAGCCTTTAAACATGTGATCATTTAGGATCCTGAGACGCCCTAAAACAGTGACTGAATCACCAAAATAAAAACATCCAAAAGGAAAAAGTCTGATTCACACCGAGAAAGAAATTCATAACATAAATATAGAGGCTATCGTCATAAACAGCATGAATATAGGCACAAATCGGGTTCTGCATGTCCGTCATTCAGCTGCAAACAAACAGACAAAAATCCTCCTACCTTCAAAGAGGGGCGTTTTTGTGTTTTTGTTGATTTTCAAAAGTTTCTTGGTCAGTTTTTAGTTTAGTTTTTTAGTGTTTGTTTTGTTTCAGCAGGCGCCGGTGCCGCCGGCGACTCTGCCCGGAAAGTTTTCGACCGGGTGTAAAACCGCTCCGGGGTGGACCGTCTGCGGCTGACCCAAGGAAGAGGGTAGGACCGGGACAATCACCGGAGAAGTCCGGGAGGGGCTGAGCGAGCCTCCGATGATGCTCTCTATGGAGAAGGGGGAGCGCTGCGCCGGGGAGCCGGACTTGTGCGCCGGGGACGCAGCCTGCGCGCCGGAGGAACCCAGACTGGAGCCCAGCTGGGGGTAAAAGCGACTACTTCTGGATAAGTCCGTGCTGGGGGGCATCAGAGAAGGTGAGGGGATAATGGTTCCTGCGTGTGAATGCCTGGAGTGCTGCTGCTGCTGCTGGAAAGCAAAGAGCGCAGAGTGTGTGTGGTAGGACTGCAGCTGCAGGCCGTATCCGCCGCAGCCGTACGGTGCGTAACCGTACGCAGCGGCGGGGAGGAAGCCGTTGTGCTCCCGCAGCAGGTCCTGCGCCTGCTGGCGCTTGAAGCGTTTCCTGCGCCTCAGAAAGCTCCCATTGTCGAACATATCAGCCGACTCCGGGTCCAGAGTCCAGTAGTTCCCCTTCCCGGGATTCCCGGGCTCCCTCGGAATCTTGACAAAGCAGTCATTGAGGGATAAGTTGTGTCTGATGGAGTTCTGCCAGGCGGGGAACTTCTCCCGGTAATAAGGGAAGCGGTTACTGATGAAGTCGCAGATCTCGCTGAGGGTCAGGCGCTTTTTGGGGCTCTGCAGGATGGCCATGGTGATTAAGGCGATGTAGGAGTACGGGGGCTTCACCAGGGTGTTCTTACCCGCCGGCTTGTAGGCATCCCTGGAGGAGGCGGAGCTGTCCAGACACGGAGATGGGGAGCCGGCCAGCAGGATGCCGTCGTGCATCTGCGCCACCTCATCCGCCACCTGGTGCTCCCCGTCTTCGCCTTCCCCGACCACGTCGATGTCGGTCTCTTCCGAGAGGATGGAGGCATCCGACATCTCTGCGCTCAGAGTCATGGCTCGCTCACGGCGGTGCGTCCCGACGCCAGAGGAGGAGGAGGACGGTGGGATGCGCGTCAAAAACTCATGTGATGAAGAGGAGGAGAGGTGAGCGCGCGCCGGAGAGAAAGCCCCGCTTCTATTTCCATATGCTTGGAGCTTTCGGATGTTTGGAGTGAAGGCTGCGCGCGGAACCCGACGAATGGGACTGACCAGAATCACCGTGGGGGCGGATCTTTGCCCGGTTTTTATCTGACCGCCTGGTCACATGACAAGGACACGTCACAGGCGCAATTGAGAAGAGAGGCGGAAAAAATAACAAAAAAGATCTTTGAAAATTAACTGTGAGGGAACACTTTATTATTATTATTTTTCCATTTGTATTGCTCTTTCACTCATTGGAAACATATTTTCTGAAAAAAATAATATTTTTTTCAAAATTAAAGCTTTTTTATAGGCAAATATCACTAAAATCGAGCTTTGATTCCTTCAAAATGCATGTTTTTAATGTGCAATTAAAATAAATTACTATTGCACAATAATTAGCAAGATTTTTTTATTTCAAAGTTTGCAAAAATCTATTTCTTACATGTGTTTTATTTTGAAAAACACGTGCTTTTAAATGGGTTATAAAGGGAATCCACTCCCGGGGTGTGGTGCGCCACATCCAGGCCTCCAGGTTTGCGTGATCTGCTGGTTCACGAGATTATCCGCCATGCAGCCATTGGTAATGGAGTCAGCTGTGAAGGCGAATCAGTCACGGGTCACGCAGAGCCTGAAAGACCCACATACAAGGGCCTTTACGCGCTGCGTAAAACAGGGATATATTGGCTGTGGAGTCAATATTTCTATTTGGCATTAAAGCATTTAAAAAGACTAAAACTTTTATTTTAAAGTTTTACTATTACATAAGAGAAAATGGGCAAGCGCGGGGAGGAGTTACGCTGCGTAAAACCCGCGTGTAACATTAAAGAAGGGCGCGCGCGCCAGTAAAAACTTCTCAGTTCCTAAAAATATTATAAATCGATGTTTTCCATTAGAAGTGTAAATTATTTAGGTTAATTTTGAACTATTTATTAAGCAAGTTTGATAAGTTATAAAAAATAGAATGTAATTAATCATTATTTTGAAAAAAGAAGGTGTCTAAGATCTAAAAAAAACACTTAATATCTCTCCTAGTTGATAAAAAATAGGTAATCACTACATAAAACTACATTTTCACTTTTTAAAATGACATATCCATGAATATATTTGAGCTAAAAAATATGTATTTTCTTTTTTCACAAAAATAAATAAACTTAAAAGCTTTCAGGGCTTTCTATAAAAAATGTGTCTTTAATGTAATTTGCTATTTTATTATCATTATTATCAGGGTCTAAAAATAGAATAAAGTCATAACAACATCTGGGTTACATAAAAAGTGCCTTCTTAAAGACGCATGAATAGTGATGAGTTCCTCTAGCAGCAAAAGGCGAGAAGAACTCCTATGAGATTCTGTGACGTCTCGTTTTTGGCGCCATCTAGCGGTCAGTTGTCAGAACTTCAGTGTTCGAGGAAACAAACTGCAGGGCGGTTCTTTATGGAGCTATTTTGGGACCATAAATATTTGAAACCCAAATAAAACATTTTGAAAAAAATATTGGTGTTTGGCCAAAAAAAGTGAAATGTCCAAAACTTTTGCTATTCTAAAATAATCATAATTATTTTCAAATTCAAATGTTTTGTTTTTTTACTCAAAAAAACCTCAAAATTTCAATTTCAAAACTTTTTTTTTTCAGTTTCAAGTCCCATTTTTACACTTTCAACTCTTTTTTTTCGTTTTTGAACCTGAAAATTTCAGTTTCAAAATTTTTGTCTCCATTGTGCCGCGTTGGGGCGGGGCTAACACGAAAGACCAATCAAAATCGATGAGGGTGGTAACTTCAGTCCCGGTGTATTCTGGTTTGCAGATTTGCTCTGCAAAATGTGATAAATTACAGTCAGAAAATGGCTTTTTAGTCTGTACTATCATAGTCTGAGGTTGTCCCAAGACAGGTGTAAAAAGCAGAGTTGTATTGCGTGAAGTTTGGGTTTATTCAATTAAGAAAGTCATTTATTGCAACTTTTTAAGTTAATATATTGAATGCGACTAAACTAAAAACTTGCCTTTTGTTCCATGAAGTGTATATTTAAATTCAAAATAAAGCAATAACATCAAACCAGAAGAAACCATTTTTAACTATTTAAAATTTCAGA
>NC_050523.1:5399530-5401138 GCF_002922805.2 Oryzias melastigma
TTCTGGTTTGCAGATTTGCTCTGCAAAATGTGATAAATTACAGTCAGAAAATGGCTTTTTAGTCTGTACTATCATAGTCTGAGGTTGTCCCAATACAGGTGTAAAAAGCAGAGTTGTATTGCGTGAAGTTTAGGTTTATTCAATTAAGAAAGTCATTTATTGCAACTTTTTAAAGTTAATATATTGAATGCGACTAAACTAAAAACTTGCCTTTTGTTCCATGAAGTGTATATTTAAATTCAAAGTAAAGCAATAACATTAAACCAGAAGAAACCATTTTTAAATATTTAAAATTTCAGACTTGACATTTTGAGATTTTCAAAACATTTTAGCAATTTCTTGATTATTGTGATTTTTTAATTGTACATTTTGTACAATTTTTGACTGTTTTTCTAATATTTCTAGTCATGAAAACAGTGTAATGTTCCCCCTACTCCAGATTGCTTTCAGATCCATTTTCACACCTGCAGAGAGTCCATTAACACACCTTTACCTGTACACATCAGTACACAACTCAGAATCTTCTCAAATGAATGAACCCTCGATAGAACAGTAAATTATACACAAAAATGCAGGACTTTTTTCTTAGTACAAGTATCTTTGCGTTGTTTTTTTATACTCTTTATTATTTATTTTAATTTTCACGACAAACACTTGTTTACAATTTAATATAGAATGCAAAATGACATTAAGTAAATGAAATAAAAACTATGGGGAACCTTTTAAATATACACTTACACTATACTTTCAAGAAATTGTTTAGGCTTCCCTTTGTTAAAAAGAAGAGCATTTAATGCCACATTTTGACAGAAAATGTCCTTTAATTGAAAATGGTTTAGCCCATTTGTCTATGGAATAGAGTTCCACTACAACTTTTGTCTGACTTTTTTGGGAGTAGGGGTTTCTCTTGCTCACACTCCTTTTTTGCCAATAAATCAAAATTTGACCTTAGTTAATGATCTCTATTTTTATTTAATCTAATGTGACCTCTATTTATGATTTTGAAATACATATATTTTCTTCTTAATTAATTTGTCTAGTTCGTTTTTTATTTTTTTAATCACTGCATCTCATTATGTCTCTAATTAGTCTGATATGTTTGTCTGATTTTGTTAAATTGTCTACAATTAATGCTTGACATAAATAAATAAAAAAGGGGTATGGCTTTTAAGGTTGATAAATATCTTTATCTTGTAAGTGACTTTGTGATACTGATGTACAAAAAAACTTAATAAATAAAGTTTTATTTTAGTTTGAAGAATGTCCCCGTCTTAAGAGGCAAATTAAAAAAATAAATATTATTATTAGAGGGGAGAGGTTGAGGTATAGAGATACAGAAAACTGGTGTTCAGGTGGAAAGCAAATGTAAGGAGGAAGTATTTGCAACAAAATGCCACAGATATTTGTGGTTGACTGAGAACTGTTTTATAGTTTAATGAATGAATATTTGCATTTTTTTATTATATTAAGAAAATATACCTCGAGGTAAAGTTTTTGACAATGTCTTTATTCAAATCATTGTGAATCAGGAGCAGTTTGAAAAAAAGAGAATTTTGTAAACTAAAAACTCCATAGTTCAGGGTGTTTTTTAACACTATTCTGAGGTTA